>NW_026926595.1:0-285033 GCF_032062105.1 Saccostrea cuccullata | reverse complement strand
TGACAGGTAGCACATGGCGGGTGTGACCGGTCGGCAGGGGATGCTCACTCCTATAATGCACCTGACCCCACCTCTTATGTTTCAGGGATCCGTGTTTGCTCTGCACTTCTTTTGTTTAATGGACTTTGAGATTGAATACTGTTCGTTATCTCCATATTCTTCATTTTTTTATTCCATAATGAGAAAAAAATCTACTTTTACAACAAAAATTATTTTTAAAAGATTATTGAATATTCCAGGAGCATTTGTATTATAATCTGAAAAGAAATGCCTTCATTCTTGTTTGACCGTAGAGTGAGGAAACCTTTCCATATAAGATGTTGATATAATATTTAGAATTTTGAATTATACATCGTGGGTTCTTAGATTATTGCCTGGCGTCAGGATTGATATTTGTGTGGCAGATACATATTTCATCATTTTTTTTCTTTGTATACATGTATATATTATGAACATGTATTACAATTGTCATTTATTATATTTGATTTAATTTGAAATGCACATATTTATATAATAGTGTTGCATTATGCATGTGTGCATATGCCTAAATAGTGTGGGTTTGACACATGGTGCACGAGCCGGAAGGCGAGTGCACTATGTGTCAAACCCTTATCTTTTTAGGCATAGTACATGCATAATGCAACACTATTGTTATTAATATGCTGACTGTTGTTATTATTTATGCGACAATCCATTTGATTTTTTCCTGAAAATAATTGTGGTAACACAGAGCACTTGCAAAAACTCATTCAAAATCTTCATGCTAAAATTAGTTGCATGCTTATTTATTTTGGTTACTAGTATTTTCTCTAAATATATACAGGATTTATTGTCCCAAATATACTCATCTTTATTTTCTGTTTTGTTAGTAAGACTGATTTGATTACAGACGTGGATTCTCATTGATAATTTTCTTTTACATCCTTCAATCAAGCGCTATATAAAAAGCATTTTAATGACCCCATGATATAAATTCATCTAACGATCTGTATGTAATTAGTTTGAAACTTTGTTGTACACATTTATCTAAGATTCCTTAGAATAAATATAACTGTTTTCAAATAATATTTGTCTATTTTCTCCTTCTTGTGTCAATTGTATAAATTAAGTTTATATATTTAATAAAATTCTCTTAATGAGTGATCGTCTCTGTGGCGTTATCGATAAGGCGTCGGACTGGCAACCTAATGGTCGTGAGTTCGATTCCCCAATGGGTGCACACTAAAAAATTTTACTCAGAAAATAAGGCCGTGCACTATTTCGGCATAGTATGCTTACGCTATATAAATCCTTAGACCACTATGCGAGAATAGTAGGGTATGGGTTATATAGAGACAAACTGACAGGAAGCATAATAATGAGTAATATAATTAATTATTCAGTCTAAAGTCTTGTGTGTGATTACACCTATAGTCTGTCAATGCCTGCACATGTATATAGGTAGAAATGACCTTAGGTAATTAATTATTTCAAGGCGATCATCAAACGCCTAATATTGGATGTTTCTTTAATTCCATTGGTGTTTTACTTTGTATTTTATTTGGGGATTGGTTAATGTTTTTTCCCAAGAATGTTCTTGTTTTTCTGGACATTCTTTGTCCAGAGGTTGGTCAGTTTAGATGTATTTCTTGTCATCAGACAAATTGACTCAAATGACATTTGCATAGAGACTGACTTTCTTCTCCTTCTAGTAAGTAAACAATTTATTACTTATATTAATATGATTCTTATATGTCAATTAATTGTCCAATCTGTAATTTTGCGTACTGAATTTATTTTCCAAGCACTTTCCTTTAGTAAAGGAGATCAGTGAGAACTATATTTTTAAAGCATCATGTAATAGAAAGATCTCATTTTCAAATATTTCAAGGTTATATATTCTATGATTTGGTGAGTAATATTGTGTAATTTATTAATAGACCACTCAGACTGTATGATTTGTACATGCAGTATTGCTGCTTGCTGTACTCACCTATTCCCATAGAATGGTATGCACATAGTGTTTTTATTATTCACTAATCTATAATGTTCAAATACATTATGATGATTATTATTGTAAAGTTTTATGATGATAATTGATTGTGCTTTAATTGCGGAGAAATATATGTATATCATATGTGTAACGAATTACATGTATCTTCTTTAACAATCATTATCATTTTATGCTTAATTTTATTTACACTTGTTATATTATTAATATGGCAGGGTTATTTCACTTTTCCTCATTTGAATGGTGAATAAAGTCTTGTTCAGAACCCCCAACAGGCAGTTATTCCTTTATTCAATAACCCAACCCTGTTACATTTGCAGTTTTCAGATAAAATTATATTACTGATGCAAAATACTGTAGTCTACCTTCTTTTTCTGTTTTTGCATGGAACAGATTTTCCCATGAGATTCACCGTTTCAATATGTCCGTGTATACTTTTTTCTGCATTTCTATACCACTGGATCAGTCCGTTTATATTGTTCAAAAACGGAAAATTGGTATAATCGCGCCAAATGTAACTAGTAAAGCTATCTTCGCTCTTTTCATTGGATTGTTTTATAATATCAATGGATTTGCTAACGTCTATGTAATAAGATAAGTTTTGTCCTTTTAACCTATTTCTAATGCTTCAGTAATTCTATCAACAAGTTTTATCTCATTCTGTTTTAAAATATTATAGCGTATATATCAGTATATGGACATGCAACACCAAAAAATTATTTTTCTAATTTGTTTCCCGATCCTGTGGTTAGTTTTTTCCACAATTGGACAATTCCTTTAATATAAACAGCGCAGTTCAACAAGTCATGGTCTCCAGCTATATCATATATGATATAACTAGGTACAGATGCACACAATAAAGAAGAAATCAGTGCAAAATCTCGGATTTTTCTTTCCCCAAAATGCCTCCATATTGAATTTACTAATTTCATATTCAATATGTGATTTGGCACAACATCCGCCTTTCAGGAAAAAAAAACACATAATTGAACACACATTACTACGGTTTTCTTCAGTGGAGAAAATACACTCAAACAAAGTGTGTTTTTTCTTTCATTATATCCATCTTTTAAGATGTAAACAATGCATGATTTGATATATGTACGATGAATCTTTCAATTTAGATCCAAGGGCAGACTTTCCCCACTTGCAGAAAACCCCCACAGAATACCAACTCTTTAGTATGCAATCAAATGATGATTCTTCTACAAGTTAAATAAAATCAAGGATGTCATTTACAAAAAGTTCTCAAATTATATAGCAGAGTCATATTTATAACCCACAAAAGTATTGCTCAAAAGGTTTATCAATCCTCATACAAATATTGATTTTGTCAGGCAAGGTGTTTTGAAAAGCTGAAACTTATTTGATAGACTTGAAGGGCGATAAGGGTCAACAGAATTATTCAGTTTTGGGAGAATTCTAATTAATACTTTTATAAAATGAACTTTTCTTATGAATTGTTCTCCTTGTTTTTAGAAATTCTCATCCTGATTTATCATACAATTTTGAACGAGAAGATTTTCATGTAAATAAAGTGATACTTTTGCATGCTTCAATTTGTATGTCTTAAAAGTTTAGAATGTTTGTTAAGAACAGTTATTCCAATAAACTTTGAGTATTTCAGCACAGTTAAAAAATGCAAAAAAAAAATTATCTTACCATGTGTTTTACTTCCGACATTATACTTAAGCATTCCAAGCATGTTTAATTCTTTTTTGCAGCTTTTTAATGAATCATTTATATTTGTGATATCCACATTACCTCTCTTTGCAATTTTAAACCTAGACGAGTGTAAGAGAGTATTTTGTTATATTTCAGCCATATTCTCAAATTTGAGCAAGATAATTTAAAAGGGTTTTCTGCTTAAAATTATAATTACAGTTTTTTTAGTATTACAATCATCAAGGCATTCTTTATACAATTAATCAATATGTCCTACACGTTGATCACAATAAGTAATTGTTCTGCTTCCGTCTACCCTAACATACAAAGAAGTGTCATGGGCAAGAAGTTTTTTTAACTAGATTATCACAAATATCATTAAAGTGCAAAAGAAATAGATTCGGTCTCAAAAAAGACTTCATTACTAGTATCTACAATTTCAGGTAGTAAAGTTAAACCATCTATTACAATTTTCTTATGCCTTTCAGACAAATGATAATCAATCCAACCAAATACATTGCCATTTATACCACAGTCTATAGATTAAATTAAAAGGTATTTATGCTTTCGTGTAAATCGGTGTTAAGGTGCATATCAAATATACCAAACCTAGTCCTAAAGATAATGTTCCTCTCGTCAATGTAAAGGACATCTTTATCTGCCGAAATTAATGGCATATATTTGAGCAAAAAAAATGACAAAATTCGTTTTAAAGACCCGCTAAACGGTATTATACCGCCTTTATATGAACATCTGAAAACACTTTAAATTTATCATATTGTTTTCATAAATATTAAATAAAACTTTTAAAAAACTGGTTAGAAGAATTTGTGTTAGTGAAACAATGGAAAAATATAATACATCTTAAAATACACGTCATGTCCTGTTTTATAATATATAAAAACTGTAAATCTATCAATCGTAAGTTATGTTCCACAGTAATGATACTGATGATATAATGTTACATTTTTAAAGCAAACATCGAAGACAAAATAAAATTGAAGCATTTTTCGTAAAAATAACATGTTACATAATTTATGTAAATGAAAGCCAATCCTACACAGAGGTAATCACATGTTGTTTCCATATAAAACGCTCATTTCAAATATCATTCAAGTCTTATTTCTACCTGTTTGATTTCTTCCATTCGGCTTCGAATTTCTGTGATTTCTGAGCTCAGTGAAAGCAAGTTTGACTCTTCATTTTTGTAAAAGTCTATCCTGCTTTTCGTTTTATTGACGTTCTCCGACAGTTCATCGATTTCATCTTTCAAATCCCCTTCGAGATAGCTTGTTACAATGAATGAAAACCTTTCTGCATACGTATCTTGTAATGCTTTTTTTATTTTTTCTTTCGTTATCTTGTTTATTCTAGCCTGGTAAGCGTTTTTAGCGACGGTCTCAAAGTTATCAAGAACGTCCGCTGCAACTAGTCCTGTAATTACTAGACCAGTAACCACTCCCGTTGCTGCAACTGCCTGGGCGGCCTTAGGATTTACAGACATATACATCATCGCCATACTTCCA
Organism: Saccostrea cuccullata; assembly: GCF_032062105.1. NCBI lineage: Eukaryota > Metazoa > Mollusca > Bivalvia > Ostreida > Ostreidae > Saccostrea > Saccostrea cuccullata. The sequence continues at coordinate 279,852 of NW_026926595.1, read as the reverse complement.
GCAACAGCTGTACTGCTGGGAGCAATCAATGAGACAAGAACCGGGCCAAGTTTGTTTTCGACATCAAAAGGGGTTTTTACTCCTGTCATTTTGTTTTTAATTTTATGTAAATGTTCGTGAAGTTTGATAAAGTTATCGGTGATGTTTTGTAAAATTGGTCTTTCAAACAACATTCCAATATTTTTTTCCTGCCAAGAAAGAGCCGCCTTTTCTATTCGAGCGTCTAGTTCTCGACCAATTGTAAAGCGCGTATATTTTTCCGTTCCTTGTAGAACAATAGTTTCTAAGTCTTTGCTCTGAATATACTGGTAAAGATCCTCTGCAGTTTCATTCAGAAAAGTTTCAATTCTGTTTTGGAGATTTGAATATGCCTAAAGTGGAAGTAAACAATTTTCACATAATACATATTGAACGTTTTTATTAAGTGAATGTTGTCTTTTTTATATTGAAATGTTTTACATTTTTGTTTATGAATGTAAGCCCGAAAATCGCCTGGATTTTTAGTCCTAATTTTGGGTGATTTTTTTCTCTCAATATCTTAATGCCCACATTGTAAGTCTGCTTTAATTATCTCCTTCTTCAAATACGGAAAAAATCGGAACTGTTTGGTAAAAACTGTTTCGTTGTATGCCAACAAGACGTCATAATATGAAAAAAATGTCTGAGGGGAGATCAAAGATGGAAATAAGAATGGCTGACAAATGTTGATAAGAAAATACTAAACTAAGTTGAACCTTTTGTATCAAGTTTGCTTTAATCAGATTAAAATATAAAAAGAAAACACCAGTGTCATAATTATTACATGTATATTTTGTGGGAAAGTAGGAATTTATTATACTTTGCATGTAACGAGATTTACCTCTGTTCTTTTAGTCTGGATGACCTGTAGATCTCTACAAAGCTTATCCAGGTCCTTTATAGTATCATCTGTATTTTGTCTTGCACATTTAAGCTTGCTGGAAAGACTTATATCACAGGCATCAACGAAGGATTCTATAAATCTGTAACATTAATATTTAATACATATATTACAGTTTATTAAATCTGGGTTTTAATAAAAATAAAGCTACATGTACATGGCACGCGCTTCTCTTCAAACGGGTAAACAATAGAAAAAACTTCTCCATTCTCATTAACTTATTTTTAAATTAAAATTATATGAATTGCATTTAATAAAACAGCTTTTTTTTAGTTCAAGAAAACACTATATTTTAGTGTTAAAAATCTGTACCACGGGGTCTGATATTCATTGCTAAAAGTAACAAGATGATTTAAAAAATAAAGAATAAACATTAAAATACATCACATTTGAAGTTTGTGAAGAATGAAAAAGCTCTAAATTTAGAACCTAATTTTAACGAAAACAAAGCTCGTAGCACAGCAACTTCCGTCCTTTTTGACCAGAAGTAAAAAATGATTAAAATACGTCTCCAATTATTTAACTCCTCTAAATTTATGTTTATTATTTCAAACGTAAGTCATTTCCTGTTACTTCCAATTCGACTGCAAAAGATTTTCAATGACGGAGAATTAAGTTTTATGCTTCCAGTGTCAGATAGTTTTGAGATATAAAGAAAAAAACCTCGGCCTTTCAAAATTCATTATTTTAGGGTTCAGTCCCTTTTTGTAATATTAGATGAAAAATCTTTTAATTTTGCACTATTTTTGTTCTACACGTAAGAAATTATTTACCGATAAAGGGATCTTGAGGAAAAACTTGAAAAAAAAATTGAAATTTCGAAATACTTTTTCTCGGCCAGAGCGAGCTTTGTTGTGCAGCAATTTCCGTGAATATAAAATGCGTTTAGAAAATCTACAGTTATTGCTTTATTATCGCTTTCTAGCCCTATAAAGAAATCGCGGACAAACTAACCCTCTAATATTAAATTAAATGCAGAAATCTCTTAACCTGATGAGACATCATAAAAATAAAAGATTATTTCATGTTCTATCGTTTTCATTAAGTCACGCTCGCGTGCACAAGATGGATAAAAAATCGTGAAAAAGAAAGACTAACAGTAAGGTATTTCGCTGAAGACGGAGGGCCTTAATAATATACTTCAACAGTTTGAAACTAGAGGTACAATGACCTATGAGCTCATTAAATGATATTCCCGGCTTTCCATAATTTTAATGGCAAAGTCACTGTTTACCCTGGGGAACCAAAAATAAGTGTTAGGACAACACGATGTCTATTTGAAACACTATGCGCCCGGTGGCAACAGAGTTCGAAAAACGCTGTTTTTAGCATTAAGGTCACAGTCAAGGTCACAAGGTCATTGATCTTGGTTTCTATTGAAAGAAACTAATTAGTTGAGTTCGTATTCCAAACATAAAGTCTCTACATTTCATGATTCAAAAGTTATGGCAAAGGTTAATGTTTGCAGAAAAAGTGTATTTTTAGCATATAGGCCTTAGTTAAGGTCACAAGGTCATTAATCGTGGTGCCATTTGAACGAATCTAATTAGTGGAGAATGCATACCAAATAAGAGGTCCCTATCTTTCATTGTTCAAAGGTTATGTTGAAGGTTGAAGTTCGAGACAAACAAACAGACAGACAGGCATACAGGACAAAAACATTATACGCCCTGGAACTATCGATCCGGGCGCAAAAAAAAGAAATAAATTATGCCCATTAGCATGATGTGGTAATGAATCTATGAAATTATCATGAAATTTTATTCAGTGGTATAAGAGGAACTCTTGATAAGAGATTGGTACCCTTTAGTTTTATCGAAGGAATGACAGTGCCCATGTTTTGGTATGGGAAACCTAAAATATGTCTTGGACCAAGAAGATTGATAAAAGGTGAGCAATTATTTTTTTATTACTATTATTATTTGTATATTTCTTTTTCTATCAAAGCAGTCTTACCTCAGGTGAACTGTAACTCTTTTGAATTCATTCTTGGTTATGACTTCTTTGAGAATCTTATAAAATGATTCGAATTCCGCAGTGTAGACTTCTTCTTCATAAACCTAAGCAAGTGTTTAAAAACATATGCAAATAGTTTCCATGAAGCAGAAGATAGCATTGTCACTTTATCCATTCCTTGAGATTTGAGATTAAATGCAGCTGACACACAATTTAGATTTTCGTACGAGATTGACACACTTTTAAGAACAAATGCAACAAACTTTTATAGACTTAAGTTTATTTTACGCAGCTTAAGTGTGGGTTCTTGAGATAGTTTAACCGATTCAGTTACATTGTATATCGGGATAGCTTTGAGGCAATGACGTTGATTTATTAACTTATATTTACATTCAGTGTAATTTTCCTTTTGAAATCGATTAGAAATCCACGATGTTCAAATTTCAATAACACACGCGAAACCTTGTCACCGCGCGTTAGAATACACAGCAGAAACTATAAACATTTTCAATAATCTAGGGACACCAACATGTAAAATGTTTCATTTCAATTTAATGAAAATCAATAACACTGAAAAATTAACGTAAAAATTAACGTTATGTGCGTTAAGACTTAATATGCCACTTTTTTTCCCTCGCAATGTTTGTTTGCGTTATTTATTTTAACTTTGCAACATCATTTAACGTCACAAACGGCTCTTACATCTATTAACCACGGCAGATTTGAAGGGCGCTAAATTCACATTAAACATGGAGGAAATAAACAATTATGGTAGTAAAAAATTAGAAAATGTAAATAAGAGCATTGAATTCATACTTTGGAATGTCTTCGGTTCTATAACACACCTGGCCGTGACGACAAATTATCATATTCAATTTGTCGGCACGGCCAGGTGTGTTATAGGACCGAAGACAACCCAAACCATGAATTCAATGCTTTATTAATGTTTGCTGATTTACTTGCAGTAGCATAGTTCAAACAAAAGATTAAGGACATGTTTGAAAAAAATTATGTAATATAATTCTTTACCTTATCTGCGGAGAATTTCAGAATATTAGTATCCTTTACATCTTCCCATATTTCATGTACTGTAACTCTCAGTTCTTCGTAAAGGGCTTCTCGATTTGTTTTCTTCGAAAGTGTATCCCACTTGTTGAGCAGAAAAATTGCATCTTGAGCATCGAAACAGTACATTCGACTCATCGATTCCCTAACTTTCCTTATAATATGTGGAAGCTACAAATTCATTAAGTGATTATTAATTATCTTGACTAGAAATATAGAAGATAGAAAGGACGCCTTTGTATATTTTTTTTTCAATAACCGAGTTTTAAAAAAAAATGTTCAACTTGTCAAGGATATCGTTTTTTAAAAATATATAAATTTTTGATTTTGGCAAAAGTGACTAATTAAAGATTACCCTATCATCCTGAAATCCACCTGCTGAAACAACGCTTACAACAAATATAAAAGCCATTGCATTTGGTAGATAATTCATCATCTTATTCGCCATAAAATCTTGACTTGAGTCTCCTTTTCCAGGTGTATCAACTATTATAATGTTGCCCTAATTGTAGAGAAAAGATTCATTGTAAGTAACACATTCTTGAAATGATCTTATAGGAATATGATCTGGCACTAAAGTTTTGAATATCATCTATACGTGTTGTGATACGCCGACGCCATCACTAGGTAGTTTTTAACAATGTTAGTTAATCAAAGGTCAAGGTTAGAAGGTAAAAAGAAATATTGTATAAACAGGCATGTAGCATCGTTTTTGAAATTGGCAGGTGGGCAATTAGAGATTATTTTTCACTTACCTGTACTTTTTTTCGAGGCCATTTCCTTTCTATTTCCATTTTTTTTTTTTTTTGCATACAATACGGAATTTTCCTTGATATCACTATACTGTGGTAAGAAATCGTTACAAACCAAACTCTAATGGAAATTTTCAGTAGCAAAGGTACTGTTGGGAAATAAAGTAAGGAGGAAGGACCCCCCCCCCCCGATTTCTGCGTGCCTGATAAAGATGAATATGTGGGTCCTACCACCAACTGCTCAATAGTTATGGCCAAGGTTAAAGTTTTGGTAAATGTTGTTAAAACTGAAAGGTCAAGGTCAACAGGTAGAATTTAGTACCATAACAAACATCTTGTCGCAAGGAGTACATAAGACGTATATGATGGACATACGTCCTCTATCAAAAGAGGTTTTGGTAAGGTCAAAGATTTTGATGACAACCAAAAAAGCAGACAGAATGGACAGTACAAAACCCCTGAAGTGATTGTCGATTATGGGGGCATGAAGTAAATAAGAGAAATTCGTTTTATATATGTGTGTTATGGTGGAAAGTGGATTATGTTTACGAGGGTTTTTCGATATGTATTGTGTATTGTACCACAGCGCGATAACGCCTTGCACGATTTCGTCGATATTTATACGCCTGCATAACTCTATTCAATACCTTGCCAACAGTATAAACACGAGCCTTCAACTACACATGGTTATAAAATTATCGTCATTTCAATAGAGCCAGTCGTTGACCACTGTTGTAAAAATGGTTGTGAAACGGGTTAAGAATATTGAAAATATTAGAGCTTATATAAAGTTCGCACAAAACTCGATAATTTGGTTAAACAGATTTTTACTGAATGGGGGGAAGTTTCTGGGTCTGATAATTATCTTATAAGACGGTTCGTAATTGGAGACAGAAATTTCTGACTGACACAGAGTCCCTAAAATATGGCAGTAAAATCGGGTCGACCTGTGACTGTATCAGGCAAGACAAATGTCTCAAAAGTCAAGGAAATAATTGAAAGTGATGGCAGGTACACGATTCGTGATATTGCCAAAGTTGTTGGCAAATCGCTATCGCGGGTGCATTTCATTTTGAAGCGTATTTTGAAAGTACGAAAGATTTCTGCCAAATGGATACCCCATATATTGACAGATGACCAAAAAAGGTACGAATACAAACCCCTAAGCGACTTCTAAAATGTTTCCAAACTTCAATCAAAGACAATTTGCAAACACAGTTACTGGTGACGAAACATAGGTTCACTATTTCGAACCAGTAAGAAAAGTTGGAAACAAATTATGGCTAACCAAACACGGTAGAAAGCCTGTAGTTGCCAAAAGGAAAATGAGCACAAAGAAGGTCCTTTATTGCATATTATTCTCTTGTGATGGTTTAGCCGTACAAATTCCGGTGCCGAAGGGCAAAAGTGTTACAGGTCGGTATTACCGAGATGTTGTACTGAAAAATCTCAAGAAATATTATCAGAAAAGACGTCCTGTGTCGGGATTTAGGCATGTTCGCCTTCTTCATAATAATGCTCCATCATATACATCTGAGCTTGTGAAGCATTTTTTGAAGTCTGAGAAGGTTACCGTCTTGCCACACCTACCATACTCTTCCGATCTAGCACCATGCGACTTTTTCCTTTTCCCAAAACTTAAGAAGTTCTCATCTGGTCGTCGATACAAGTCCCGACAGACCCTTGGCTCAGCCGTCAGTCAGTGCCTAAGAGGTATACCTAAACTAGCGTACCGTGACGCATTTCAGAAATGGATTCAGAGATTAAAATTGTGTATTTCAAATCACGGAGAATACTTTGAAGATATGTTATGTCCATTTGACTATTTGAATCGAATGCTTTTGAGATATCGTACAATACACAATATATATCGAACAACCCTCGTATTTGCTGATTACTAGCAAAAAAAGTGCGTGACTTTTTTAATCTTATACTTAAAAAAAAAAAATAAAATAAATAAATATTCGCAGCCTACCTTCAACAGCGGTACCGGAAAACCAATATCCACATATTCTATGCGATGGTCACATGTTTTAGCTACTTCCAACATCTTAAGCATGTCTTTTTCATCATTAAATTCTGACATAGCTAACACTTTCTCGTCTTTATCTAGCGTTGATACTTTTCTTTTTTCTGAGTATCTTACTCTACACACTCTTGTTGTCGTTGCCTTGACATCAGATGGTAAAATATCTTTGCCGAGTATTAGATTTATAAGGGATGATTTTCCAGAGCTTGTTTCCCCTTAGAATAGGACGTCGACGAAAGTGTAAAAATAAACTTTAAAATATCTAAATATTTTGACCTAATATGTGATATAAAACAATGTTTGTTGTTTATAAAACATGAAAACTAAAATTACCTGCTACCACAATAGCACAATCCGTCATCATAAGATCCTTCTTTCTCAAATCTAACTGTTTATCAATATCCTCAAATTTGTGCAAATCGGGTTTTATATGTTGTTTAAAGCCTGGTCGTCGAATTAATATCTGTATAGATTTATATAGTTCGGATATATCTTCCTGAAGACAGTCGTAACTGCTGGTATTTCTAAAATATAAATCACGAATCTATATATTAAACACGATGATGCATTGTTGCAATGTCCTTTGAAAAATTACCACTTTGAAGAATTTTGTCAAAGTGCGTAAAATGGAATATGGAATCCGGATAATCCCATGCAGTTCACTATCGCATCATCGCACCATCGAGGTTTAGGTTGATAATGCAATGACACGATAATGCGATGACGATGAAGCAATGGTGCGATAACGATGAAGTTATGTTGTGATAGTGTGATAATGATGAAGCGACGGCGCGATAATGCGATGGCGATGGTGCGATAGCACGATGAAGCGATGATGCGATATCACGATGTTGCGATAGTGATGGAACGATGGTGCAATGACGAAGATGCGTTGGTACGATGACGATGGAGCAATATTCACCTTTACTCTATCGTTTTATTGCACCATCATCATTGCATTATCGCATCATCGTCATCACGCTATTGCACCATAGCTCCATCGTCATCGCAACATCGCTTCATCGTTATCGCACCATGGCATCACGGATTCCATAGACCAAGCTAACGCACTTTTAACAGAATTTTTTTTTCCAAGTGCTTGAATATCGACCATATTAACGCACTTTGAAAAAATGTACAGCTTGATCAATATTCTTACAAATATTCGGTATGATAAGTAATTGACTCTAGTTGTATAACTTTTTTATGATAAGATCACTTCAGGACCTGAGATGTCGACGTTTTAAATATCTTAGGTTTTGATGTTTTGGGTATAGCATAAACTTCAAAACTGGGTGAAGGGTAAGGTGACTAAGACTTAGACCCCCGCTTATTTTGGAAAGATATACATGTAAATCATATATGCATTGAAACTTCGACTTATTATTATTATCATTGGGGGGGGGGGGTGGTTAGGGGTGGTTATTACTTTCCTCTCCCCGTTTTATTTGTTACCGACGCCTGCCTTTTGAAAGAGAACGAGTTCAGCTGAGATATTTTCTACCCGTCTTTTCCTCCTCTAGACGGGAGTTTATCAATTCATTTTTTTTTATCAATTCAAGTTTTTTCAAAGATAAATAACACTGAAATAAAATCTTTCCATTACTAAAATCTGAATCCAGAATTTTCGTTTTTCGAATTTTTTTCAAAGTGCGTTAAATGACTCCATGGTAAAATTAATTGATGAAAACTCTTAACGTACTTTGAGAAAAAAATCAAAGTGCGTTGAATTGGTACCAAACTTAAAGCACTTTGAAAATGTTTATCAAAGTGCGTTAATTTTTTTCCAATTTTAAGGCACTTTGATTTTTTTTCATGTTGTAAATTTCATCATGAATTTAATTTCATCCATACATGCATGTTTTTATTGATAGACGTCACCACTTTTGCTATGACATTGCACATTACTTGTTTGCAATAATTTGGCTTTTGTTTTCTTTCATTTTTACTTGACATTGCACACTACTTGTTTTACAATTATTTGGCTAATGTTTTCTTTCATTTTTACTTGACATTGCTCATTACTTGTTTGGCGATGATTTGGCTGTTGTGTTCATTCATTTCTATTTGAAGAAAATTCTTCTCAATTTCTGCATACTGAATTCTTTCCTTTTTTAAGTCTATACCATAGCATGTTTGTATACTTGTATTTTTAAAGTTTAAAATTTTGGAAAGCAATATCAAGATATCTGTACAAATCGTCACCAGAGGAAAATGGACAAACCAAAGGCTTTTTTGTGTGTGGTACATCATACAATTATGGTGTAAAAATCCTCCTTATTGTATTAAAATTGTTTTTCTCTCTATTGTTTACTTATATATGCTATAAGTTTTGCTTTTGAATAATTATCATAAATTTATTGTATCGAAAATCTATATTAAAATAAATGTCTTATTTTCATGTTACATGTAGAATATAAGAAAGAACTTCCATTACAATAGAAATTTCTGATTACTTAAAGTAAACATAGTGCTCAGGCTCTTTAATACTGAATGTGCTTATTCAATGAATCAATGAATGTATTTTTCACACAGATTGATTACCGGAAGTCACTACTGGAATGCAAATCTCTTAGTTCTTCATGCGATTCCCTTTCGTCCTTACTGTGTTGAATATCTGTTTCATTTCTTGCAAAAGTTGTTTCTTCTTTTTGTTTCTCTGTCATGCTTTCTACATTTGTTTCACCATTCTTCGGTATTGGTTTTGTGTTCATTGATTCTAGAGTGTACACAACTTTTTTAAGTTGAACATGTATTTTCAATGGGAATATAAAGCAAAGATTGATTTCTTTTTTGCCTCAGTAACCATGATATTGAATTTTAGCTAAAGAAGAATCCATAAATTGGCATTTCGTTTGAGATTAAGCATTACACTTCCGTTGATGATATTTTACCTGTCTAAGAAGCACACGATAAGTACAGCCAGTTTCAACCTGCAAATGTAAATACGGTCCGTATCTTAAAATAATGAAATGAACACCATAAAAATGGACACACACACAGACATAGAACGATCCGTATATAGTAAAAAAAATTAATGGAAGGAAATTTCTCAAGTACGTGTCTAAAACAATTATGAAACCAATAACAAGACAGGAAGACTTACTGTAATTTTAATCATTTTAAATGACATACAATCTTTAAATCTTGACAAAAGGCTGTGTATATTGCAACTTTAAAGCTTTTTTTCTATTCAAAAGGAAATAAAAGAAAAAAAATCAATTTGATTTTTAATTTCCGTGAGCCTCGACCAGATTAGATTTGGGTGAGGCATACGCGTGCGCAATTGCTATACAGAAAATTGAACATAATGACGGCATATTGTTTGCAAGTCGATTAAAATACCATCTTATTATGCACCTTGCAATATAATACACCAACATTTTTCATATTAATATACAAAAAAGAAACTTACCTTCGATAAAGTTCTGTTAAAAATTGTTAAATTAAATTAAAAATTGTTAATTTTTTTTAGTCCTTTCGGGTAAAGAAAAGTTGAACACCCTATTTGATAAACGTCAAGCTTTTGTGACAGTTTATCTAATAGTTCTAGAACCTTTATTTGCACTGCAAATAAGGATTTTCTGTAAAAGGTGCATTCAAAAAATTTAAAATTCTTTTCTTTGTGCTCAAATGATATTGTTATGGATCATGCGTTGAGTTATTCTGCCATTACCAACATAGACTAGACTGTGCAATGTCGATATCATGAGAAGATCTTCGATTGAATTGAATGTAAAGATAATTATTTTTTATTATTGAGCAATTCATATGTTTTTAAATGATAATATAAAGCAATAACAACGGTCGTTATTTGATTTGTAAAATTAAAAGATGTTTTTAGCTCACCTGGGCCGAAGGCTTTAGTGAGCTTTTCTAATCAAAATTTTTCCGTTGTCTGTCGTTGTTGTCGTTGTTGTCTTTGTCGTCGTAGTCGTTGTCGTTGTAAACTTTTCACATTTTCATCATCTTCTCAAGAACCACTGGGCCAATTTCAACCAAACTTGCTACAAAGTATCTTTGGGTAAAGGGGACTCAAGTTTGTTCAAATGAAGGGCCACGCCCTTTTCCAAGGGGAGATAATTATGAATGACAGAAAAATTAATGGCATTTTAAAAAAAATCTTCTTCTCAAGAACAACTGGGCCAGGAAAGATGAAACTCATATGGAATCATCCTCAGGTAGTGTAGATTCAAGTTTGTTCAAATCATGACCCCCAGGGCTAGGGTGGGGCCAAAATGGCCGACCAAAGTTTTACATAGGAATATATAGGAAAAAATCTTTAAAAATCTTCTTCTCAAGAACCATTGAGCCAGGAAAGATGAAACTCGTGTGGAATTATCCTCAGGTAGTGTAGATTCAAGTTTGTTCAAATCATGACCCCTGGGTCTAGGGTGGGGCCAAAATGACCGACCAAATTTTTACATAGGAATATATAGGAAAAATCTTTAAAAATCTTCTTCTCAAGAACCACTGGGCCAGGAAAGATGAAACCCACGTTGAATCATCCTCAGGTAGTGTAAATTCAAGTTTGTTCAAATTATGACCCCTGGGGCTAGGGTGGGGCCAAAATGGCCGACCAAAATTTTACATAGGGATATATAGGGAAACCTTTTAAAATCTTCTTTTCGGGTACTTTAAAGTCATGATTAGTGATATTTTTCTATTTACATGGAATCATCCTCAGGTAGTGTAGATTCTAATTTTTTTTCCAAATCATGACCCCTTGAGTGGTTGAAATTTAAGCCCCCCAGTAACTTTCAGTTCTGATCTGATATTTTCTTTTCTTCTAGCCGATGTGCTCAAGTGAACGCTGTGGCCCCTGGGCCTCTTGTTTTAATTATTATCACATGTATTTGCAAATGTCTGATCCTTGTGAACCAAATCACAATCAGACAAAGGAACTCAGATTACAGTAATATGCAATATGTGCATATAGCAAGAGTAGTTAAGATTTCGAGACTAGAGAGGGAATAACAACACTTGAATGGTCAGCCTAAATTCCTGATTTGAAGATTATCGAAAATTGCTGAGAAATGGAACACGAACTTAGTATCAATGTTCAAAATTTGAGGACCAACGATGATCTTGCACTAGCCGTTCGACAGGCCTGGGAAAATATCCCGCTTCAATGCATTAAAAGACTATACCAGTCGATTCCAAGAAGAATTAAAGCAGAAATAAAGTCAAAAGGCTCTCCTACGAAACATTAATTTTGTGCAATTTTAATTAAGTTAAAAGTTTGATGAAACAAAGGCGACCTAGTTTTGTTTACATTGCAGCCGTTTTGTTTTTTCACGAATACTTATGACCCGAGACTGTACCTCACTGATCGTGTTTTAATCGCCTATGGCGTCCTGCTCCTGTCATTTAAGTTCGTCTTCATTGAGATGGTCTTTTCTCTTCTTTCGGATAACCAGGCAAATCAACCTCAAAGTCCTTCAACTAGAGATAAACCTGCTCCTCATACTTATATTGTGTTTTGTCTATTGCAGTATTTGATTAATTTGCTTTAAGGGTACTTACCACAAAAAAAATGGATGCACGGCTTGATATATATTTTTAGACTGATTTCGATTTAAAATGACATAAATAATAAATCCCTGAATTAAAAAGAAATCGTAGGTTTTCCTTGGTGCTTAGATTTGAGATTTTGTTTTGCCTTCTATATAATTCCAAACAAAATTTTGCACATTTTTTTAACATTATGAAAAGATCTTATATAATTCTCCCACTCTACTTGGTAAACATTATCCAGGTTACCAGTTTAAATGTAAATCTATGAGAAATAATGCTGATTTCTGAAAAAAAGTTTGCTTGTGTTATTTATCCTTAAAATATGAAAAATTGCACATTCCTACATAAATTTACCTGCATTTTGAGACGCTAGTTTAAAATTCCTTAGCGATAGATTTTCTTGGCATTTACACTGAAGTCATATACAAGTTATATATGGTATAAAACAGAACCATTTACATAAGAATAAAATACAATACATGTTATTAATTCCAATAAATCCATGGAGTAAAATAGAAGAGAAGGGACAATGAATTAAAATATGTACCGATGCCTCATTAGATAAAACAATTTAATCAGCTTTTTGACGTATATCTCTAGCTAAAGGTTGATTGGTGGCATGTGAGAAATAAACAGATAAAAATTAAGACATATATATGCCTTTATGACTATATTTCATATATTTCTAAAGCATTACTTTTCTGTGTTTCTAGCCCAATGGTGGATGAAAAGTATATTTGAAAAGTATGTATTTCCTACATATTTTAATGTTTAAGTTTGTTTTCCTGTGTTGGACCCGACCTACTCCATTGGCAAGTAAAATACTTTAGAATCTACTCGATCAAGAGTAGATTTTCGATTCCTTTCTAAAGAAATTATATACTTTAGCATAAAAATGAGACATTGACGTCAACGTTCGTGTACAAATTGTTACGTCACTTGTAACCTGTAACCTCTCCATTGCCGTTGAACGTGTGCATGCACGTAGTACATAAAGTACACATGTACGCCTCTAACCCATATGCACATACAATAAAAATAAGACATCAAAACTACAACTTGTTATGGTTAAATTACTTTAAAATAAATTAAAAGAGGTTTCATTTTTTTTATTTTAAACAAAACAAAACATATTCTGTTCATCCTATTAAGTCAGCTGGAAAGAAAAGCACACAAATATGAACGTAAAACTACAAAGAGAAAAACGAAGATAATATATATATTCTTTGAATTTAAAAAATGTGTTAATCAAATGCACTATTAAAAATACATGTATAATTCAAGCATAAAGCTAAATTTATGAAACAGTTCACTCACGCAAGCGAATCCAGAGATAGGCTTTGGCATTTGTAGCCCCATAGGAATTCCGGGCTATACACCATACCGTTCCCGATTGACGAGCACTGTGTAGTGTGAGTTTACTGTGATCTGGGCTGATCTGATAGTTTGATTCAGGGATTCCAACTTCACCCGTCACCTATTTTTACATATAAAGAGAGAAAAATAATTCAGAAAAATAGGTTCACGTACTTTCTTACGTATGAAGATAAAAGATCAACGCATTGTACTGATTTGGTGATACTCATGGTACTCTGTCCTACATAACTATCAGAAATATATTCTTAAAATTGTTTAACTGGTCACTGGATGTAAAGAAAAATCTATTATTGTCCGAGTTTGAAAATAACCCAATATTTATTGACACTTCACATTAAACTTAAGTAAAAATAAACTTATTTTATCCCGGTTAGCACATTTTCATTTTAAAAACATTGATTCGAATTTAATTTTGATGTCACGTAAATAAATTATATCATTTACTGTAAAATTAAATTCAATACTTTCAATACTTACTGATATGAAGTACCAAAATATTTTTGGCTTTGGAATACCGGAAGCATGACAGCGAAAACTAACTGAAGAACCAGTTAATGCGTAGACGGATTCCGACAGGTAGTCAATCACTGGCATTACTATAACAATCAGATTTACTTTATATGCATGATAATCTCAGAGATGAAAACATTATTTCATATGAATTGTTAACAGTGTCTTCCTAATGGACCATCTTTTTCATTGAATCGTGAAAGACAAAACATATATCTTACTTCCAACGACGTAGACTTTTGTTTGAACTCTGTCTTCTCCTGCCAAGCTTTTGGCTACACAAGTGAAGATTCCGTCCTCAGCTAAGGTGATGTTGTTCACATGTAGATTGTTACCTTCTTCAACAATACGGTTATCTTTGATCAGTCTCTGAAATAGAAATTAGATAAAACTTTTCAGAGAGACGTAAGATTTTGAAGATTTGTTCTTTTCTAATTTTCATTTACTGTTTAATCATTAAGAAACTGTAAGTTAACGTTGAATGCACATGTATTTGAAGTTTGTGTAACTTTTTTATGAACTCCATTTGAAATCTGCGACATTCAAATCTCTTTAACACACGGCGCGGAAGAATGTACAATAGGAACTAAAAGGTATCGTGGGTCGATAAATTCACATTAGGCTTGAACGAAATAAACAATTATGAAGAGGGAAAATAAGAGAGAGCTAATGCATTGTATTCAATTTGTCGGCTCGGCCAAATGTAATAGGACCAACGATATCTAAAAATATGTAATCAATGCATAAAAGTTAATCAGTGAATATTTTAGCTAAAAAGTGGATAGAAATATTATGAATGAAAAAAAGAAACAATTGCAGTAGGTATATACAATGAAGAGACGCTGATTACGTCATTAAAAAGCCATATTGTTCTGGGTTGTGGACTTCCGGTCACATGACAGGTTAGTGTGACGTTGTCTCCATAGAGAATCGTCCTGTGATCAGTTATAGAGGCATGTGGTGGAATAAAGGATGTAGCAGTTGAAATATCAGTACCACCTGGTTGTCAAAGATTGAATTTGTTTTACTAGCCGTGTATATAAAACAACGAAAGTACATGTATATTTACAATTTGAAGAACAAGACCATAAAAAGTAAAAATTAGAATAGTTTCTATAAGAAAAAAATCATGATTTACTTGAACAATTAAAACAAAGAATTATGAATTTGAAATATTTAGCTCACATGTAAATGTTTAGTTTGTTTTTCTTAAAACAGTGAAATCTTTTTTACACAGACACGCAAGATAATGACAATGAGTTTCAAATCAATTTGTAGAGAAACAAAAATTAGCAAAAAAACATGTATATTGATTACCTGCAATAATTTCAAGTAGCTTATATGAGACCTGGACACCGTAAGTCACGTGACATAGATATATCCCTGCGTCCGTATTAGTAAAACCAGTTATCACCAGATCTCTACCGTCTTGCTGCACATTTCTTGCTAAAGTGCCCTGTAGATAATAACAAAGAATATATTAAAATTAACATTTCCATCAGTATCACAATAGGCAAATTTTTTAAGTAAATTTTTATTTTTGGAAAAATTTGAATGAAGGAAAATAACCCGCCTACTGTTGTGTAACTCCAGACAACGGTGACTTTTTCGTCACTGTATGACGTGTTACAAGGTATTCTGACGTCATCACCTGTTTTGAGTGTAAGTACTGCTGGTATGGAGACATCGGGGGTTTCATTACTGCTAAAGTTTACTATGGAATTTGTGTGCGATCCTTTCATGTAAAATGTAATAAGAATAAATATTTTGTAATTTTTTACTTCTCCCTGGTCAATATTTTTTCATAATTTACACATAAATTGCATTGTTATATAATGAGACATGTGCTATAGTGCTTAAACGTACCGTCTGCATATAAGGATAGTTTAAAGCATAGTGCAAGGCCTGAAAGGTAAATAAAATGTTTTCATCAAACACAAATTATACAAAAAATTATTTGCAAAAGGAAGAGGAATAATCTCATTTCATTAGGTATGATTGCCCTCGAATTTTGAGTTTTTTGTTGCTCATGTGATTATGACTGTATACAAAACATGATCACCGTTTTCTGTTTGTCATCATTTATATTAAGATTATTATACTACCGCTTGAAAAAAGGTAGGGTATATGCAGAAATTAAGATGTTCGTCCATCTGCACGTTCGTTCGTCCGAGAAATTTGATGATACTCTCACAAAATCTTTATTACATATTGCCATTGTTCACTTCTTATTTCATTTTTTGATCAGATACATATTTTGTGTTTTCCTTAGCAAAAAAAAAACCCACTGCCATTATATATATGTATATACATATGAAAGGGGGTTATCATTTAGTGAGCTCATTACTTACCGTGCCTTTAGTTTAATATCATGTTCTTTCCTGCTTTTTAACATTTTCGTCACGCAGCACAGTTAAGGTTACCAATGGAAATATTAGCGATTTTTAAAGATAAAAAATACATACAGATGTACTTTATTAGGATGGGCGATTCTTTTTAGGACTTCGCTGATATAAAAAAAAAATGTAATGTGGTTTATATCTACATGTTGGGGACATTTAGATTTTTTATTTAGACTTGTCATGTGATGTCGACGTCACATGACTTGGGCAATTATACTTGCAGTTTAGAGGTCATCTATAAATTTCAATATTGCAAGGGCATACCCAAGTTAAAAATCTTAGTTTATTTTATAGTCCTTTTCAACACTATATGTAGTTTGTGAAAAGTGCTGCGAACCTATAAAGATTCCCTTTTTTAAGAATATTTTGCTGGTCAACTACATTAAATATAGCTATAATTAATTTATTTGCAAGATTTCAAGAGGTTCGCAGCATTTTTCAAATATCTTAATGCTTCTTGAGTTTATGTGTAAAATTTTGACAAGATACATTGAGGCTATGCCCTTGCAATAAATCGATTTATTAGGGCTCTTCCTTTACTTTATCAATGAATCTGCATACAAACACACGACAGTATCGCTTGTCTGGAGAATGCACGTACAGTTTATAAATAAAATACTATAAAAGACATCGCATCCAAGTTAACGGCTTTTTATTTAACTGCAAATAATATTTTATTTGAGAACAAAAGACATTTTTCTTTGTACAAAATCAGCCTCTCACTGTGTACAAACTGCGTCATTTTTGCGAGATGACGTCACATTGACAAGTGCATTACGATCGATGCATCGTTTATATACTGTTGTGTGGGATTTAACAAACGACAATACTGCATGTAACAGTAAGTTTGGATGTAGTATAAAGCTATCCAGCTGTGCGAACCAGCAAATAATTTCATTTTGTGGTATTTTGAAGACCTTATATTATGTGTGACGTCATAGTAAACATTTCCCGTACAAATTAGGCCCCGCCTCCTTACTGTAACCTTAACTGTGCTGCGCATTTTTAACATAATAAAAGAAAAATTATTTCGGTTTGCTAATCACATCATGGGATCAATAAATATCTGAAGCTTCAGTCAATTTTTTTAATATAATACTTAAATGTTGTTGAGATCAAATAGATCAAATAAAGAATGTTTTAGATTGATTCACAAAAGAGTTGTAATTTACATATTTTGTGGTTAATTAAAAAGTTACCTACATGTAACATTTTAAGGGCGATGGAAAATTTGACTTAAGTCTAAGACTGTTTCATGATCCTGGGGCCAGAACTTCTATTATAAGACAATTATCAAAGGCGAAATCAAAGCAAAATTCTTATCTATAACACTTAACAGGTAAGGGAAACTTTTATATCACGAAATGCGTGACTTATACTCAAATTTTTAACACGCCCCTGTGCATAGTTTTGGTTCGCCAACACATAAATATTTTTCTTCAGTGAAAATGCAGACTACAGTAACCTATTTAACCGGGATATTTAAGGGGAAGAAGTACCTAAAGAAAATTATTTTGCCAAACAGTGTATTAGTGAAGTTTTTATTCTCCATGTTTCTCGTCCTATTACTCTGTTCATGATGATTTTTTTAGAAAGACTAAAAAAGTGTTAGTGAACATGTGTTTTTTTTTTTTTTTTTTTTACAAAATTTTCAATATAATAAGGGTTGTGAAATTGAAAAATACAAATTTTTACTGTCACACTGCATCTGGAGAGCGAAAATTACGTACCTTTTAAGACAACTTAAAATTAAAAAAAAAACATCAATGTGCAAAAGATTCTATCATTCAATATTTGAAAACTTACGTTGAAATGCAAGTTCTGCGTTTTATTGATTAACTGTAGAAATATCGAATGGTAAAGCTGAAGTCATTATTGCACAAAGCATATTTAAACATGACTTAAATATGAGAAAATATGTTATGTCTACATTTGTCTATTTCAGGAAAAAACAGCTATAACGTTATGCAATTGCGACACAAGCAAAATAAGGAATTTCTAGAAAAGATTTTTTTTTATTATGGCAACCATATTGGAGGTCAAGTTAATTTTTTTATAAT
The DNA here is from genome assembly GCF_032062105.1 of Saccostrea cuccullata. Taxonomy (NCBI): domain Eukaryota; kingdom Metazoa; phylum Mollusca; class Bivalvia; order Ostreida; family Ostreidae; genus Saccostrea; species Saccostrea cuccullata. Next base: position 261,265 of record NW_026926595.1, on the reverse strand, counting down.
GCTTATCGGATTATTGAGTAAATGAACACAGAATGTAAAACCTTATTTATAGAGAGATAATAATTCATACCCACAATAAAGCTTAATCCAGAAAACATTATTTACATATTCCTTGACAGATCTTTGAGTTCTTGTCTTTAACATGACAGGAGCTATGGAAGTGATAAGACCTAATACATTGACACTGACCTTATTTAATGGTGAATACATGCCCCACTCTCTGATAAACCTAAATTAATCCATCTTATGGTACAGTTTCTCGTTTCTTCCAACGATCATATTGTGTTATTTTTTTATGTTTATAAGTTATGTATTTATGATACAGTATTTCTTTGGGGAGAGAATGAAAACTCACTTTTAATTTTTTTTATCTAATTATGATTTATTAAATATATAAGGTAATCAAATCTTTCTTTTGAACATATTCAAAGGTTTTACATATAAAATGAAATTTGTTTTAAAGCTATTTCCCCTCTTATTTTGATATTATTTTCATTTTTTCTTATAACACAACTGTTTATAGCATTTATAGTGGATCAACGTGCATGTACTTTTGTAACCCGGTCATTTGCAAAGGTTAATATCTAGTCACATAAACTGGACATTAGGTTCATAAGGTTCATTCTTTGTTCAAAAGATGGCAACCATATGGAGCCTTAATATGTTCATATTCCTTCATTGCACAACCAACTTAAACTTTATATACCGATAATTGAGCCGTAGAAAGCGTTAATTTTCTGAGAAATATGCACGTGTTGGAGATTACTTCATTACATATTTTTTATTCCATAAAGATTTTCAACCAAATATTACGGCTACGTCATCTTAAATTTGATAAGACAAGTAGGAAAAATTCCGTGGTTGACCATCAAGGTGGCGACGAAGGGAAATAACTCAAAGAGAAAATACATCCTATGAAAGTTATGGATATTGAAATGTCCCCTGTGGCATCACACTTTGAAAAAATTACGCACTTTGAAGAAAAAAATCAAAGTGCGTTAACATAGGGACAATCTTTCACTACTGTCATTATCTTAGTGAGGAGTAACGAAAGAGGCTTGGTTGAACATTTTCTGGAACCTGCAATGTATCTTTGTAAGAATTTTTATTAAGTTTTGGAATCCAATATATATAGGGTAGTTAATTTTTTTTGGCACTGTGGAATATTAGAAATATTTAAAACTGACATTTGACTTTTAAGAATTTCTTCCTTAGAGAGAAAAGTATGAGTATGAAAGTAGGATTACCAGACGTTGAATTATATCTAAGTTCTTCTAAAATACAATTTATATAATGAGCCTTCTAAACGAAGACAATGTTGTTAATTACTTTGTGGGCAGGGATCAGTACGTACTGATCATGTAATCTATCTATTTTTTTTCATTTCTGGTTTATTGAACACAGAAGGATACATGTAGATGGTTTTCATACTGTTCTTCAATATTTCAATATGCGACTTTAACATGGATCTGATACATTTAACCCATTCTGACAAGGTGTCAGCGTCTTCTTTTTCATATCTGGCCCATCGTCGGGCGTAATTTTCAACAGAATCAATAGCAATAACCAATGTGTAGGAAATAAAAGGTTTAGTTTTTAACTTGAAATATGGTGTAATACAAGATTGGACCCTTTTGGGATTAGGAATATTACTTATATTAACTGCGTCAATTCCTTAAGTGGCACATTTAAGTTCAAGGAAAAGACGAATTGTTGTATCTGCATTTTTTTCGTAAAATGTGTGGGTTAAAAAAGCCTATGATATGCAATATCAATAATCACAAATATAATCCTATATTCTGGAGACGAGGATTCAAAAATTGGACTTTCCTTGGTCTTTTCAAGAAGACTATTTAAAAGTTTCAAAGGACTAGAGGAAAGTTTTGTGTAAATATGATGTAGGCCTAACAGTTGATTTACATAAGGTAGTAATGAATCAAAAGAGAAGCCTTGTTTTGCAGGGTTATTGTCCGAACGATGCCCATGACTACGCTTACGTATACCACAGAGCATAACAAACAGAATGACGGATAGTCAGACATTTTGTTCAAAATATACAATTACACTTTACAAACGGGGTGGGTGGGTTAAAAGTAGTCATTTATTTCAAAACCTATTGTCAGTTAAAAAAAAATGTCAGATTATCAAAATTAACCATAATATTTCAAGTTAACTCTATGTATAGGTAAAATTTCTATTACTCATAAAAGATTCTCTGACTTTGGAGAATTCACGAACGGAATAAAGGTAAAACGAGTCATTTTGGAACACTATAAAGCTTTAATTTCATTATGAGTGGGTCTTCGCTTAATTGTTTTGAAAAAAAAAATTCTGAAAGTTTGCAAGAAAAATATATATTTTTAGTTACCAAAATTTCATATCAGAGATCAACTACATTTATACTTTAAAAATATTTTTATAAAAAAATGTACGCGCAGATCAAAACTTATATAGCATAATGTTTAGCGTGCTTGTCTCAAAATAAAATATCTTTCAGGATTTTTATTCTTAGAATTCGCACAAAATTACAACCAAATGTGTTTTATTATGAAACATACGGAGATAACGAACTGTATTCAGATCAAACGTCCATAAATCAATACAATAACGGAAACATCTATCGACAATTCAGTGTTTAGATAATCAACTAACGTAGAGTATGAAAAACGTACAACAGCATTTGACTCAATAGTGCTGACAAAGTCATTGTATGAACAGAACATAGGGTATGATGACTTTAAACGAGATTGCTAAAACTTTTGTTTCATCAACTTGTTTAGTCAATAATACGCTTACTTGGTTTTAGAAATCGTTCATACGTAGAACATGTTCTTCCATATTGAATGAACTGAGGTATAAAGATTCCGTATGCAAGTTATAAAAGTATATTGTAAACGAGGGGTGATCAAAAAGTTCGCGAACTAATTGAATAACTTCCATCAAAGAAACAATATTTGGTTTCAATGTTGATTTTAAATTAATCCTCTCCTATTTTACTGCACATCAACCACCGTTCTGCGCATGAGCGAATCAAGTGATATTGGCGGTCACGTGACACCCTCCACGTAGTTCTGTCACAAAAGTTGAAAGATTTTTATATTTCTTCCCATGTTAGTTAATTTTTATGACAAGAACAGTTCATTTGTCAGAAATCAAATCTTGGCAACAGAATGGCTGGATAATAATATCCTTACCAAAATTGAGCATGGCGACCATCAAAACACAAATCTTCTGTCTCGGTAGAGACCTTTATGCAAGGTGGACAGAGAATAGGTGCCTCCTTTTTATCATATCTAATATGTTTAAAATCTGAAGTAAACGATATCTCAGGTATTTAATAATTATATTATTGATCAAATATTCATCTATTTTTCAAAGTGTAAATTAGAGGTCTTTAATAGCAAATTGCTTAATTAAAAACACATATCTTTTCTAACTTGCTTTCATTGGGTAAGATGACGAGTATTATATTTAACCATCTGCGTTCCTTTACTAAAACAATCAATCCAATCATTAATTGAATTTATAGGAACTCATTTATCTCAATAAACTGTGTACAATTTATTATATGATACTGCAGAGGGATTTCTGAAATATACAATAATTTGTACAGTCATTTGTTGAAAGAGTTCTACTGAGACGGCCATTTTTCGTCACAAGTGACCTACATAGTGACGTCATTTTCAAATTGTAGTCTATCTTATTCTTTTACTCTTGGTTTGTTGAACACCAAAAAATGGGTGATTTTTATATCTCTGCTAAATTTTTCAATGTGTAATTGTAACATGAATTCTTCAAATAATAAAAGATAATCATAAAATCATACATTTTCAAAGAAAAAAATATTTTTCCCGAAAAATAAAGTTTTATTTATCATGATTTCGAAAATATTAAGTAAATGGAACTTAACTCTTCCAAATCTACAATTCAAATATTACTTTTATGTATTCCAAGCTATGGGCTTTCTGTATGGTTAGGTCACCCACACCCTTTAAGAAGCTTGAGAAATATATTGACATATTGATTTAACTTTATTACATCATATTTAATCATTAGAATCTTTATTACAATTATTTATACAGGCAAATGACAACAAGATATTTGTTTAAACCTTTATTTTGGCAAACATTGGCTGTGGCCTTACATATGCGCTGTCGTTTACAATGTCATTTGTTTCTCGTAGTCTTTCTATGTGTAGTGATTAATTAAAATCAATCAATGCACACTATGTGTCCACATTATATTATTTATCTACATGAATGAAATGACGTACACATGATAATATATATATGTATATATATATATATATATATATATATATATATATATATATATATATATATATATATATATATATATATATATAGAAAGCACAAAGAAATTCACTTTTACATGGATACCCACTTCCGCCCCAGCCCGGGGTTGAACTCTCGACCTTCGGAATCTGTCTCCTAGCAGTGCAGGAACAGCGCGCTAGACCGCTCGGCTATCTAGGCAAGTAAAAAAAACTTGCTTTCGATGCCGATGGAATTCTCGCGGCGCTGCCCTACACTACACGGTCATTGAGAATAGAAGTGAGATACAGTTATTTGGACATTAGTTTTAACAGAGGATTGTTACCAATACATGTTGTAATGAAATTAATTATTATTTATAAAGCACAATTTACAACAACTCTTAAACTAACATAACTGCCCTAAGTGAAGAAATATTAATATAGAAAGCACAAAGAAATTCACTTTTACATGGATACCCACTTCCGCCCCAGCCCGGGGTTGAACTCTCGACCTTCGGAATCTGTCTCCTAGCAGTGCAGGAACAGCGCGCTAGACCGCTCGGCTATCTAGGCAAGTCAAAAAAACTTGCTTTCGATGCCGATGGAATTCTCGCGGCGCTGCCCTACACTACACGGTCATTGAGAATAGAAGTGAGATACAGTTATTTGGACATTAGTTTTAACAGAGGATTGTTACCAATACATGTTGTAATGAAATTAATTATTATTTATAAAGCACAATTTACAACAACTCTTAAACTAACATAACTGCCCTAAGTGAAGAAATATTAATATAGAAAGCACAAAGAAATTCACTTTTACATGGATACCCACTTCCGCCCCAGCCCGGGGTTGAACTCTCGACCTTCGGAATCTGTCTCCTAGCAGTGCAGGAACAGCGCGCTAGACCGCTCGGCTATCTAGGCAAGTCAAAAAACTTGCTTTCGATGCCGATGGAATTCTCGCGGCGCTGCCCTACACTACACGGTCATTGAGAATAGAAGTGAGATACAGTTATTTGGACATTAGTTTTAACAGAGGATTGTTACCAATACATGTTGTAATGAAATTAATTATTATTTATAAAGCACAATTTACAACAACTCTTAAACTAACATAACTGCCCTAAGTGAAGAAATATTAATATAGAAAGCACAAAGAAATTCACTTTTACATGGATACCCACTTCCGCCCCAGCCCGGGGTTGAACTCTCGACCTTCGGAATCTGTCTCCTAGCAGTGCAGGAACAGCGCGCTAGACCGCTCGGCTATCTAGGCAAGTCAAAAAAACTTGCTTTCGATGCCGATGGAATTCTCGCGGCGCTGCCCTACACTACACGGTCATTGAGAATAGAAGTGAGATACAGTTATTTGGACATTAGTTTTAACAGAGGATTGTTACCAATACATGTTGTAATGAAATTAATTATTATTTATAAAGCACAATTTACAACAACTCTTAAACTAACATAACTGCCCTAAGTGAAGAAATATTAATATAGAAAGCACAAAGAAATTCACTTTTACATGGATACCCACTTCCGCCCCAGCCCGGGGTTGAACTCTCGACCTTCGGAATCTGTCTCCTAGCAGTGCAGGAACAGCGCGCTAGACCGCTCGGCTATCTAGGCAAGTCAAAAAAACTTGCTTTCGATGCCGATGGAATTCTCGCGGCGCTGCCCTACACTACACGGTCATTGAGAATAGAAGTGAGATACAGTTATTTGGACATTAGTTTTAACAGAGGATTGTTACCAATACATGTTGTAATGAAATTAATTATTATTTATAAAGCACAATTTACAACAACTCTTAAACTAACATAACTGCCCTAAGTGAAGAAATATTAATATAGAAAGCACAAAGAAATTCACTTTTACATGGATACCCACTTCCGCCCCAGCCCGGGGTTGAACTCTCGACCTTCGGAATCTGTCTCCTAGCAGTGCAGGAACAGCGCGCTAGACCGCTCGGCTATCTAGGCAAGTCAAAAAAACTTGCTTTCGATGCCGATGGAATTCTCGCGGCGCTGCCCTACACTACACGGTCATTGAGAATAGAAGTGAGATACAGTTATTTGGACCGTGTAGTGTAGGGCAGCGCCGCGAGAATTCCATCGGCATCGAAAGCAAGTTTTTTGACTTGCCTAGATAGCCGAGCGGTCTAGCGCGCTGTTCCTGCACTGCTAGGAGACAGATTCCGAAGGTCGAGAGTTCAACCCCGGGCTGGGGCGGAAGTGGGTATCCATGTAAAAGTGAATTTCTTTGTGCTTTCTATATTAATATTTCTTCACTTAGGGCAGTTATGTTAGTTTAAGAGTTGTTGTAAATTGTGCTTTATAAATAATAATTAATTTCATTACAACATGTATTGGTAACAATCCTCTGTTAAAACTAATGTCCAAATAACTGTATCTCACTTCTATTCTCAATGACCGTGTAGTGTAGGGCAGCGCCGCGAGAATTCCATCGGCATCGAAAGCAAGTTTTTTGACTTGCCTAGATAGCCGAGCGGTCTAGCGCGCTGTTCCTGCACTGCTAGGAGACAGATTCCGAAGGTCGAGAGTTCAACCCCGGGCTGGGGCGGAAGTGGGTATCCATGTAAAAGTGAATTTCTTTGTGCTTTCTATATTAATATTTCTTCACTTAGGGCAGTTATGTTAGTTTAAGAGTTGTTGTAAATTGTGCTTTATATATATATATATATATATATATATATATATATAATTTCTAAACAAAATGAAGAATCAGTACAGTTTTTGGTATATTTAAAAGTAAAAATCCAAAAATATCACAAAACATTTACTGCAAGCGCTTTCGCCATGTTCGGCTCTTCAGGCAGTTATACAAATGTCAGGTAGGTTACCTGGTAACGTCAAAAGCATAAAGTTCATTGTGACGTCATAATAGATGTTGGTAGCGTTAAGTTGGCGTCATTGTTAATGTAAAAATCTTGCACTTACTTTCACACATTATACAAATGAAATTTCAAAATATAAAATATACAAAATCATTTGCGATTAAGTTTGGGTTTAAAGAGGTTGATAAAATAGTCTTCTTTTGCCAAACGTAAATTTTCGTTTTCATTTGGAAGTTTATAAAAAGGGAAAATCTTAAATATTCCTTTGCCACATTTTGCGAAATGTTCACAACACGGTGTATTACGCACACTAGGGTCTTTAATTTGTTGTTTGTGCACACGAACCCTGGCATTTAATTTTCCCGTTTGTCCAATATAATATTCTTTACACGTTGGACAGATGGCACAGTAGATGACGTTTTCCGATTTACAGTTCATAGATGAATTTGTTCGAATTTCCATTCCTGATTTAAGTTGGATTTTATTCCCCTCTTCTAAATATGAACATGTTCCGCATCTCGGATCTCCGCATTTTTTAATGGTTGGAATTTCCTCCTGTGTAGTAAAACGGGCCTTGGTCAACAGTTTTTTAAGATTTGGTGCTTGTCGTCGACTGTTTATTATATCATTTGGCTGAACTAAACTTTTCATGTTTTCCGATTGTTCTAAAATGGGATAAAATCGTTTAGCGTCCATAAGGATGTTTCTGTTCCTTGGGTTATGGGTAACTACAAAGGCTATTTTCCCGTCATCATCGGTGTCGTCTATACGGCGTGGATTTCTTAGGTCCTCTATTGGAATTTCGGATGCCTTTTCTATTCCAATGTTTATAAGATCCAATGGATAATTTTGTCGTCTTAAATATATTTTTAATTCTTCCAAACGTCTACATCGTAGGGTTTCATCTGTAATAATTGTACAGATTCTTCGTGCTAAATTAAACGGAATATTACGTTTTGTGTGGGATGGGTGGCACGATCTAAAATCCAAATATTGGTGCGTGTCCGTGGGTTTACAGTACAAGTCTGTAGTTATACACGATCCATTTTTTATAATAAGAAGATCTAAAAATGGAAGTTCCTTACGACTTTTTTCTATAGTAAATTGTATGGAATCATGGAGGTTATTTAGAAGTGAATGGAATTGAGTTAAGTCTTCTTCACTCCTGGTCCAAAATATGAAGCAGTCGTCTAGGTAACGTTTCCAATTATTTTTTATGTAGTTAGCAAAGTCGACATCAAACAGTTCAGGTATTTTTCCATATAGTTGATCTTCTAAATATCCCATCACTAAAGTTGCGTATGAGGGAGCAACTTTTGTCCCCATTGCGGTTCCTTTTATTTGTATGTAGAACTCATTGTTAAAATGGAAATGGTTATTTTCCAACACTATCTTCAGTCCTTCTAAAATGAATTCCTTTGGGAATCGTTCATTTATAATATCCGGATGTTTGTCTATCCAGTAACTAACTGCTTCCAGTCCCAAAGTATGTGGGATATTTGTGTACAAACTTGTAACATCAAAACTGACGAGAATAGTGTTTGGGTCTACATTTTGGGGAATATAATTCAGAAAATCCATATCATCTCTTACGAAGCTGGGTAATAATTTGCATAGTGGTTTCAATAAAATGTCCAATAAATTACTCAGTCGTTGAGTGCTTGATGCAGGTCCAGCGATGATAGGACGTATTTTAAGGTCAGCAGGTTGGGATATTTTTATATATGCGTCATCACAATTTTTCACAGCTTCCTGGATCTCCTTAGATTTGTGGACTTTTGGTAATCCGTAGAAATTACTGGATTTCAATTCAAAGTTGGTTAAGAAATCAATTTCATTTTCTGTTAAATTTTCGGCATATTTTTTAGTTAATTTCTCAACCTTGAGCATTGTGTGACGATCTTCGTTGGCTGTTAATTTTCTATAAAACCGACAGTTCTGAAGTTCGTTCAGTACCATTTCCTTATAATGGGGTTTGTCCATAATAATAACAGCGCCTCCTTTATCAGCTTCTTTTATGATTATGGATGAATCATTCCGTAGATCTTGTATTGCATTTTGTTGGGATTTAGATATATTACTTTTTGTCCTCGTTTGTTCTTTGTTTGAGTGAGCAGAAGACTTAAGACATGTTATAAATTCTTCTAAATGTCTGTCTCTGTTTATCGGCGGTCTAAATCCTTTTTTATTTCTAACAAGGGATTCATCATCATATGTAGAATTTTGAAAATATTCTCTTAAACGTAATTTGCGACAAAATTCATCCGTATCTGCAATTAAGTCCACATTGTTCCTGTTTGGTGTTGGCGTAAATTTTAATCCCCTGAATAATATTTCTTTTTCGATATTATTTAAATCTCTGCTTGAGAGATTAATAATTTTGGGACCTGTTGATTTATTATTTAATGACTCTTGAAACGGAAAGTTGCTTGTTTTTTCCGTGTTCTTTGAGGTTGGCGTGGTCCTAAAAAATGTTTTCTGTTGTTCGAATTTTGATTCGAGTTCCGTTTTTCTCTAATCTCTTGATCCTGTAATGGTTGATTTTGATGGCCACCATTTTGTCGTCTATCGCCATTATGACCGGTTCTCATATTGTTGAATCTTCCCTTGGTCGGACCATAATTGTTTTGATTTCTTGGGAGGAATCCTCGTGGGTTATTTGGTATTCTCTGATTGGCAATTCGCTTAGGTAAATTGCCATTTTTTACGGCATTTGCATACGATGTGTGACGCTCTTGAGGTGTCTTTGATCTAGATTTAGAGTTGATAAATCTGTTGTTTTTTCTTTCCGGAAAGTTGTCTCTCGGTTTTCTGTTGAAATTTTTCTTGGTTGGCCTGTTTTCCGGTTTTGATTTATTTGGTGTTTTGGTTGTTTCATTGCCGTAGTTTTCTTTGTATTGATCTAACCACACTTTTTTAGATTCCAAGAATTTTTGTGATTTCTCCTCCTCTCTTGACACATCCTTAAGCCATAATTCCAGTAGTTTTTCCTCCATTTTGCCATTACTGCATTTTTGTATTTCTTCGGTCATAACTTTATCACAATTTTCAAACTGACTTTTGAATTTAGGAACTCTCAGTCGAAGTAATGTAAATTCCGTCTCAAATCTTTGCAGTGCTAAATTAGCTCTAATTTCTGTTTCTTCGGTGGATTCCGAGTCGATCGTTTTGATCCTAAATTTCCTGGGAAAAATAATTATTTCTTCATTTTTCCAGTTTTCGTAGGTATTGGCAAGATTTTCATTTTTTATAGCATTCCAGTACGCCTGTTTCCTCTGGTTAAGAAGTTTAAACCATACTCCTTTCAGTTGTCTCCTCTTCTTGTAAGCTTCCTTTTCAAGATTTAATTCGCTCCATTGTTGAATTATATTTTCCGCATTAGTCGCATAGTTATTTCCATGTGACATAATATTTCCATCGTTGTCAGCATTCCTGGTAGATAATAAAACCTGGACTTCCTCTCGAAATATGCGGTTCAGTTCCTCCATATCCTTGATTGCAACAGTAAGATTCTCATACTTACTACAAAGTGTAGAGATTTTCTCCGAGATTTCTTCTAAAATCCCTATAATTCCTTTGGATTCCGCTACCGTCTTAGCTCTGGTTTGTGACATCTTGGATTCATGTACCGATCAATAAATAATTTCTAAACAAAATGAAGAATCAGTACAGTTTTTGGTATATTTAAAAGTAAAAATCCAAAAATATCACAAAACATTTACTGCAAGCGCTTTCGCCATGTTCGGCTCTTCAGGCAGTTATACAAATGTCAGGTAGGTTACCTGGTAACGTCAAAAGCATAAAGTTCATTGTGACGTCATAATAGATGTTGGTAGCGTTAAGTTGGCGTCATTGTTAATGTAAAAATCTTGCACTTACTTTCACATATTATACAAATGAAATTTTAAAATATAAAATATACAAAATCATTTGCGATTAAGTTTGGGTTTAAAGAGGTTGATAAAATAGTCTTCTTTTGCTAAACGTAAATTTTCGTTTTCATTTGGAAGTTTATAAAAAGGGAAAATCTTAAATATTCCTTTGCCACATTTTGCGAAATGTTCACAACACGGTGTATTACGCACACTAGGGTCTTTAATTTGTTGTTTGTGCACACGAACCCTGGCATTTAATTTTCCCGTTTGTCCAATATAATATTCTTTACCTACAAATAAAAGGAACCGCAATGGGGACAAAAGTTGCTCCCTCATACGCAACTTTAGTGATGGGATATTTAGAAGATCAACTATATGGGAAAATACCTGAACTGTTTGATGTCGACTTTGCTAACTACATAAAAAATAATTGGAAACGTTACCTAGACGACTGCTTCATATTTTGGACCAGGGGTGAAGAAGACTTAACTCAATTCCATTCACTTCTAAATAACCTCCATGATTCCATACAATTTACTATAGAAAAAAGTCGTAAGGAACTTCCATTTTTAGATCTTCTTATTATAAAAAATGGATCGTGTATAACTACAGACTTGTACTGTAAACCCACGGACACGCACCAATATTTGGATTTTAGATCGTGCCACCCATCCCACACAAAACGTAATATTCCGTTTAATACAGCACGAAGAATCTGTACAATTATTACAGATGAAACCCTACGATGTAGACGTTTGGAAGAATTAAAAATATATTTAAGACGACAAAATTATCCATTGGATCTTATAAACATTGGAATAGAAAAGGCATCCGAAATTCCAATAGAGGACCTAAGAAATCCACGCCGTATAGACGACACCGATGATGACGGGAAAATAGCCTTTGTAGTTACCCATAACCCAAGGAACAGAAACATCCTTATGGACGCTAAAAGATTTTATCCCATTTTAGAACAATCGGAAAACATGAAAAGTTTAGTTCAGCCAAATGATATCATAAACAGTCGACGACAAGCACCAAATCTTAAAAAACTGTTGACCAAGGCCCGTTTTACAACACAGGAGGAAATTCCAACCATTAAAAAATGCGGAGATCCGAGATGCGGAACATGTACATATTTAGAAGAGGGGAATAAAATCCAACTTAAATCAGGAATGGAAATTCGAACCAACTCATCTATGAACTGTAAATCGGAAAACGTCATCTACTGTGCCATCTGTCCGACGTGTAAAGAATATTATATTGGACAAACCGGAAAACTAAATGCCAGGGTTCGTGTGCACAAACAACAAATTAAAGACCCTAGTGTGCGTAATACACCGTGTTGTGAACATTTCGCAAAATGTGGCAAAGGAATATTTAAGATTTTCCCTTTTTATAAACTTCCAAGTGAAAACGAAAATTTACGTTTGGCAAAAGAAGACTTTTTTATCAACCTCTTTAAACCCAAACTTAATCGCAAATGATTTTGTATATTTTATATTTTGAAATTTCATTTGTATAATGTGTGAAAGTTAGTGCAAGATTTGTACATTAACAATTACGCCAACTTAACGCTACCTACATCTATTATGACGTCACAATGAACTTTATGCTTTTGACGTTACCAGGTAACCTACCTGACATTTGTATAACTGCCTGAAGAGCCGAACATGGCGAAAGTGCTTGCAGTATATGTTTTGTGATATTTTTGGATTTTTACTTTTAAATATATATATATATATATATATATATATATATATATATATATATATATATATATATATATATATATATATATATATATATATATATATATATATATAAAGCACTAAAAAACCAACAACACTGTATATCCTAAATGTCGGATCTACCAAGTAGATATAAGGTCACGGATGGAAATTTATATCAAGCACTAAAAGTGACCAACGACACGAACAATAAAAAATTGTCAAATTTTCGGGACGCCCTGTCCCTTCCTCAGGACAAAGAAAAAAGTTAAAAAGTCATAAGAATAAAGGAAAAAGCGAAACAAAAAACAACTAGCACTACTACTAAACTACTAAACACTATATATTTACATACTAAGTTACATGTTGATTTGGAAATTTTTAAGAACACTATTAAAGAAAGAATCCGGACCGCTATGAAATGCGTCCGGTCTATCGGGTATACTCGGGTGAATATATAGTGTTTAGTAGTTTAGTAGTAGTGCTAGTTGTTTTTTGTTTCGCTTTTTCCTTTGTTCTTATGACCTTTTAACTCTTTTCTTTGTCCTGAGGAAGGGACAAGGCGTCCCGAAAATTTGACAATTTTTATTGTTCGTGTCGTTGGTCATTTTTAGTGCTTTATATATATATATATATATATATATATATATATATATATATATATATATATATATATATATATATATATATATATATATATGAAACTTTTGTACATATCTATTGTATAATATTTAATTTGTTACATTCACTATCTGTAACAAAAATATAAACTGACTGTAGTCATACATCTTTTAGAACAATATACATGGTCTAGTTGCACATGAATCAAATAAATACTTCAATTACAAAAATGCTACTTAAAATAGATCGGTTAAGGCTTTCACTTAACACAAGCAATAAAATATCTTATTCCGGTTTCGTTTTAAGATAAACGCACATGTAAGTAGAACAAGTATTTGCACGAATCATACTTGCCACTTTTATTAGATATCAAAATTCAAGATAAACACATTTTAGATAATGTTTCTTATAACAGAAAAAAAGCTCAAAGTCCTGTGTTAGTTTAACATTAACACATTTCCATAGCGTGATATCCCTATACTACATATGGCTTTAAACTAGTAACAATATCACTAATTAAAAACATCAAAAGAGCATAGAAAATATTGTCATACAGTTGTACATGTATATGCAATTATATTTACTTATATATTTAATTTACATGTACTGGTTTAATGACACAATGGATAAAGACAGAAAAAGACAAGTATTTGAGGTTACTAGTTTAATGTAATATATTCAGAGTTATTCGGTTTACTTGCTATGCTAACTTATTTCTTTTACTAAAAGCAGGATAAGCACAAAGTATGAAACAATTCTTTCTTGACCTGTTTATGTATCAAAATTAGTTTTGTACGATGTTTCCTTTCACTCAATTGTACCTAAAAAATGGCAACATTGCAGCCTCTCTTTTACTTTCAAAATTTCAAAAGACAACTTAATTAAGGCAGCTCTTTTCTTTAAATCTCTATTATAGTCTTTTTTGACATTTTTTAACAAACTTTCAGCCATTTTTATATCTTGCGGAATTAATTGACAAAACAACTCGTCTGCACTGTGTCGGAATTGAGCACCAAATTCTTTGTCTAAAATTTGTAAAATCATATCTTGTGTGATTTCATTTCTTCTTGTGGAAAAGGAATTATCTATTATTTCGGATCTTGTTAAAGTAAGATTTCCAAGAAATTTCTTTGAAATATTGAATGAAAGTATCATGACCACTGCAGCACCCGCAGTACAAACTTCAGCAGTGACAAAAGGAGCCAAAACAACCAGTGATATTAGGCCAGCTCCTATTCCCACAACCCCAGAGAGTATTGTTTTAAGTATTTCACTGATATTGATTCGGTTTGATGTGTATCCAAAATCTTCTAATTCATCTTGTAGTTCTCCATATATTTCCTCAAATTTGTGACATAAAATATCATCCAGTTCACTTTTGATGCACGACTCATTCCTTTCAATCCATAATGAAATGACATTCTTCATTCTTTCTTTTATAACCATATCTATCCTAAATCGTAGGGTGGTTTGCAATTCTGAATCGACATATAGAACCTGATTTTTAAACTCCTCTGATCTAATGAACGCCAGCAATTTTTTTCCATGCTTTTTTAACACAGCATCCATCATTTTTGTGCAATCTTCAAAAGTCTACAATTAAACAAAATTTACGTTTTTCATAATTGGATTTTGCTAATCATATTTTGTTTTGATCCTAGCTATTTAGAAACATAAATATTAAATATTCAAACGTGCAGTATACAATACATGTGCTCCAAGAGAAACTTACAGTCTTGCTCCGTTTTTCAAGTTCTTTCAATCTCTCTAAGCATCCCTCCAATTTTGTTTTTAACTTGAGAAAAGGCCCATTTGTCGCAGCAATTCTTATATTGACAAAGTTCTCAACTTTATTTAACATGGCTTTCAGAAATCTAAAACAAAATATTCAAAACTAAGAAAACACGATTTTGTTCAGATATCTATATTTATAGTAGATTGTAATGCTGGTTGATCTTTTGAATCACAATTGTTGCTGTTTGAGGATTTCCTTTTTTTTATTTTGCAGCAGAATCAATTGTACGATTGCCTACGGTGGACCTTTTTTTTTAATAGGAACATTGTAATTTTGCACAGCGTTTGTTGTTGACAAGTTCCTTCTCTATGAGTAATATAGAATTCTTACACTGACAAAGATCATCTGGAAATCACATTAAATTCGTTTGTAAGATATTTAATTAAGATACATTGAACAGGTGTCTTGAAAAGAAAAGAATTTCATATAAATTTCAGAACATGAAAATGCAAGACAGAAAGTTGATTTGCAAAAATACTTGACGTCACTCTAAACATTTATGATCATATGAAATGTTTTTGAAAAAGACGGAAATCTTACAAATCTAACGACAGGAATTGAATTAAAAAAAAATAATCTTGGCCTATTTAAAATCTCTATTACCCTTGAAAGTTTAAAGAAAAGTAAGATTGATTTGGCTCGAATTCAAATGATTTTGATGAAAATAGGTACCTTAACCATGTTCTACCTACATATGCATATTTAATTTTGCAGAATCCTAGAACCGTATTTGCAGTTTCACAAAACACAACCACATACGTCTTGTTTGACACTTCCATTTTTGCAAAGCAACAGCAACCTGTTTCTGCCACAGTCATCTAAATCGCCAGATTTAAACCAAATGTAGCAGCAATAGACAAATAAGACTGACATGTTTTGCCAAAGACAATTGCATCACAAGACTTTGCAAAAGCTGACCAAACCCTACATTTGGAGCGAAAATTATTCCTATCCAGTTCTTATTACAGTTACACATTTGCTTCCATTAAATGTCATTTTTGGCTATCAATTATGTCTGCAGGGGTATAATAGTTATTGATCTTTTATGACCTTCAAATCACTATAATTTCAAAATGCATGAGTATTTATTACATTTAGATAGTATCCCTGTTGTTTTCATCACATTTTGCTTTATAAATAAATCTTTCAACTAAATTAACTTTATATTCAATTTGTAACTAAAATACAGTAAAACTCGTTTAGTACGAACACTGATATAGCAAAATCACGGATAAAGTGAAGTTTTATTGGGTCCCCGGCTAAATTCTAAACAAATCTTAATAGTTTGTAAAATCTACCGGTCATAACGAACTCTGATATAACGAGTTTACGGATATAACGAACTGATTTTAAGTCCCTTTGAGGTTGAATGTAAAACAATTCACATCTTATATAATGAACTTTTAAAGATTATACAAAAATAATGATAAATTGAACTGACTGTATTTCCTTTAAGCATTTGTATATAAAATTCAATTGAAAATAAAACCTTAGTTATTGGAGATATGTTTTGTAATACATGTTTTTGCTTCCCTGGCATATTTGGGAGTAATACTTGAAGGAAAACATGCCTATTGCCAATGCGACAAAATGGTTCTACGAATTCGTTATACGGATATTACGAATTCCGGATATAGCAAATTAAATTCACAGGTCCCAAGGACACTGCTACAATCGAGTTTTACTGTAATAATATCTTAAATACCTCACAGTGTTTTCTTTAAAAGATACAAAGGATAATAAGTCTCCATTTTTGCTGACTTGTGCGTCCTTAATGTCGAACACTATCTATCAATTTTTTTAAAAGCAGATATCAAAGTCCATTAAGTGACTTCGGATTGAGTTCATTTCGAGGGAAGAGACCTTTTTATACTTGGGCGTGTGAATGCTCAATTCCCTCGTTGACAAAGTAGCGCTTCGCTTTGTTGATCTGAATCCCAACTCACATGGCGCTTAAAAGCATTTTAATTGGCATCGGATTTAGATTTGAGTGCTTTCTGATACAGAAAGTGACATTTTTGCGGCATAGTTGGATCCGTGATTTCGATACACAAATACCATTTCAATCGTCAAACAAAAAGCTGCGATAACAATGCTGTCAATAATCAAAAATTCATTCAAAATGATGTGAATATTTGAAATAAATGAAAAAAATTAGCAATTTGTCCGTTCATCTGAAATTAGTATTTTTTTGATATTGCCTATATGCAAATAAAATTCATTTCATTCTTTATATTATCAAAGAACTGAGAGAACATTATCTCTCTCAAGTCATGTGTTTTATTTCATTATATACCTAATGTGTATCACCCAATTTTACTGTTGAATTTACACAATCACGTGACGTCGTGATCCGATTTTCCGGATCATCAACATGTTGCTTTCTGAATACATATCACCACTGTCTGAAACTGATGACGTAGTACGTAGAAATATGACGTTATTTTTCTTGCGCGTTAAAATGTTCCTTGTTATTATGCTTTGTTTTATGGATAAATGTTATGCAATTGATCTCTAGAGTTTTCTTTTGCTTTTTTTTTTTTGCTAGTTTTGAAGAGGGTTATAATAAATTTATCATTATAACAGTAACTTGATCCGAAGAGCCATATCACGTCGAGTTGACAGGCGCGGATCATCAGATCAAACGAGACGCGAAGACCCTTCGGATCAAGCTACTGTTATAATAATTTATATTTATATCCAAGGAAGAATTTTTAATGTGTTTTGCAGGTGAACTTTGTCGGTGTAAGAATTATACAAGTGCATACTCTATTACTAGTTAACTCAAACTTTAAAACAAAAGAACACATTGTGTAAAATTACAATTTTTCTATTCAAAAGTGCCGGCCCTTGTGGTTTTGTTCCTTCTTAATTGAATTTCCATTCTCAAGGATTGTCTCTTTAATCTTTTATTCACAAACTCCCTTTGACAATTAGTAATTTCACAGTTACTCTTTAACATCAAATTTTCTTTACTTTAACTTTGGCAGATGATAAGCTGTCAATTGAAATATATGTATATTGTATACACACCCTCGCACACACCCTCTCTCTCATACCCTCACGTACACACACTAATAATATCTTAAATACCTGTGGTTAGCTTTTATTCTTTTGTTGATGTTCTTGTCAACAAGAACACGTAGAGTCGTTTCAAAACATGAAAAATTTTCTGCATAACGTGCGGTTTTACAGTTCAACTATTCCATAAAAGAAAAAAAAAGTATCAATATCAATTGTTCATGGTTTAAAATAAATTAAATATCTTAATATTCAAATTACTTAAATATCAAAATGACTTGGTCACATAATGACTAGAATTGATCTTATTTTTTCTAAATTGAACTTCAATTAATGAAAATATTTAAATAATGAAAGAAAGATTGTAGTTTACCAAGCAGGGCTGGGGTAATCGTAATCAGTTATCGTAATCAGCTGTAATCGATTATAATTTGCAAAGTAATCATAAGTAATCAGTGATCATCCATTTTTATGATTACAAGTAATCGTAATTTAATCAATTACTCTGAAAAAAGTCCTCTACTCATGATTGTTATTTAAATTTATGATTACAATATTAAAAAAATGTTAATATACTCACCGTCAATAGAAACGCAACACCCTCATTTTAAGATTGAACATTATATACGGATTATAACTATGTACAAAAAAAATAGAAAAACTTTTAATTCGCCAAATCAGTTATTTAACGGTTGAATGATTTTTTTTCCACTACCGGAAGTTGCTTTTAGCCCTCTTAACAGAAATCAAAAGCTTGCATTTTTTTTATAAAATTTTTAGCAATATTTTGGAATTTTAAGATTTTGTAGCTGTTTATCATAAGTATATTACGAAAATGCTAGGGAAAAAATCCTTCTTTCTTTCAGGATGTGATGCCTATATTTCTTCAAAATGACTGATTGCAAGAAGGGGGTAGGTGTTTTAAGAGTTACGTATTACCTTCTAAAATTTAATGATAACATTAAAAATGAATATATTTAGGTAAAAAGCAAATTTCCAAAATAAAATGATGCTTCATTTAAACGTAAAGTGTCACTTAATTAAAGATTTAGTAAAACAATTGTTCCATGTATATGTATTCAGCCTAATGTTATTCATCAGAACGAAAATCGACAAGCTTTTTGTAGAATATAAAACCAAGCACGGTGCTATAGGTCAGATCCCTATTTATAATGAAGTGATCCTTTGCGGGGTGGTTCTGAAGTCAAAATTGTCAAAAAAAATGTAAACATTTAATGATGGACATTCTGACAGACGTTGGAAAAAATGTGATCGCAACTTTCAGCCCAGGTTATCTTAAAAGCAAATTTCCAGAATAGCGCAGTTGATCTAAAATATTTTGAAGTATAGAGAATTTTGCACTTCAGCCTACTTTGAACAGTATCTGTACGTTCTCTAAACGTTGAGTGCGGGTATTTGGCTTAGAGTAAACAAACAAAAATAGTGAAATTTTCAACGACTGTACCAGTTTTGTAGACATTTTTATAATGTTGTCAGAATGAACGCTTGGCCAGGAATCCTTGATCTTCTTAACAACCTTATTCCATTCTTGTTCAATGACGCTTTCTTCTTTGTCATAAACAGCATCCCATTTGTTGACTATGAAAATAACATCAGAAGGTTCAAAGCATACCATCGATCTCTCCTGGGCATTTATGCTGTTCATGACTTTAAGTATCTGAAATAAAAATGAAAGACTTCATACTTTTGAAACATTCCTGTGCATACTTTCTTTAACAGAACTAAAACCCTAACAAATAATCCAAATCACAACTCAATTAAATGTTATTGGCGAAATGTTGTGCATTTTGGTCAGCTCAAGCTTGAAATATTAAAAACAAAGTAAACAGGGAAAGGACTACAGAAACTATACAAGTGAAATATTAAAGCCTCAAAAACACCTGTTCAAAAGTTAAGGGTTAGTGTAATTTTTTTTCTAAAGTAGGTAACATTTTAACATTGTTGTATCCAACGGAAAGTTATGATATATGGTACAGACCCTAAACCGTGCTACTACACCACTTGAACGGAACGGTTCGGTACGCTTTGTGCACGGAACGGTACGCTTTGAGAACGGAACGGTTCGTTTTGTGAACGGTACGGTACGCTTTGCGCACGGAACGGTTCGCTTTGTTCACGGGACGGTACGCTTTGTGCACGGAACGGTTCGCTTTGTGCACGGAACGGTACGCTTTGTTCATTGTTACTTTTCGTTTCTTGCACGGAACGGTTCGTTTTGTGAACGGTACGCTTCGGGAAACGGTACTCAAATGAAGTGGGCGGAGCCTCTTAGCTTTAATTAATTTTTTATTGGCTGCTAAAAATTAATTCATTTCAAATGACTTTTTAAGTACTTAATGCACGTATATAATTATATTTCCGCTTTTAAAAAATTCATTTCTCGGTCTCAATTTAAACATAAATTTACATTACAGCGGTGATTGAGGAATATTGGGAAAAAAAATGAAAGGAAGAAAAAACATCATCCCACCGATGTCTTTGACATTATGTATAGATATGTATGTTTCCGTGCTTCAAGATTGCCAATTACTGTCCCATATTGTCAAAATTAATAAAATGTTTCAGTTCATCAGTACAGAATTTATATTCCAGGATCCTACTCAAGTCCATTTTCTTTTTAGCATTTAATGCGATTTTGTGTTTAACTTGTTATCAAATCAAAAGATGGCCAATCCATCTCATCTCAAAGTCATTCAACGAGACGATGTGACTTTTCAATTTCAACATGAAACACCTTGTGCAGTCACAATAGTATTGAAAAACTTCAAAACAAATGAAACAAAAGATCTTTTTTCAAATTAACCTTTAACTTCAAGCAACTAAGATATGTGCCCAGTTCAAGCACTGTGGCTCTACATTAAAACAGTTTCTTACGAATCAAGTCCTTTATTTCTATTTGGGGTTGGGGGGGAGTCACGAACACATTTTTGACCAAAAACTTACAAACTGCAATCCGTTTTATTGGCCTAACCCATCTCTTAATATAGGACATAGTTTCAGAATAGAAACAGCTACACACGCTGCACATTTAATATATTATAAAAACGGCATTCAGAAAATAAGCAGATGAAAATCTGATGCTGTTCGTAGATATATACGCTTGCAAAACTTTACCATTTGAATTTCAACCTCTTGTTAGATTCTTATAAAATACCTTGTTCAATCAACTGTGTTCAGACGCTGATATTCTAGTGCTCATACACAAGTCAGCAGTCAACTGCTGTGTACAGTATTGCTCACTTCCTTAATATGTAGTTGTGTACATAGAATTACTGTTAATGCTTTTATTTTGAATACAGGTCTTTATCAAAGTCTTACTTAACATGTATTTAATGTCACTATTTAGTTTTATTGTTATGTATGACTTATTTTGCATGATAATGTTCCTACTGGTTCCTCATTTCACTGGATCATGTGCAATGTTCTCAGGACATTTTTGTTCTATGAAATTAGAAAAATGTGTTGCTACTTCCTTGTGTGGGGGTTGCAAACATTCTGTTTGCCTTTGGTGGCTGCTCTTTTTTGTTTTGTTAATATTGAAATAACATTTTTGGATAGTTTGTTGAATAGCTTGTTGTATTTTATTTTGTAAAAAAATTTGTAAAGTTATGTAACAGGGGAGATCACTTTGTCATATTCAGGGATTTTATAAAAGCATCTTGTGATTTCAGTATTATCTGGATCTCCCCTTAGATTGTTTTTGTCATCATTGTATAAAATGATAATATTTGATGTATTCTCATCTAATATATGTGCTACAGACCCTAAACCGTGCTACTACACCACTTGAACGGTACGGTTAGGTACGCTTTGTGCACGGAACGGTACGCTTTGAGAACGGAACGGTTCGTTTTGTGAACGGTACGGTACGCTTTGTGCACGAAACGGTTCGCTTTGTTCACGGAACGGTACGCTTTGTGCACGGAAAGGTTCGCTTTGTGCACGGAACGGTACGCTTTGTGGACGGTACGTTTCGTTTCTTGCACGGAACGGTTCGTTTAATGAACGGCACGCTTCGGGAAACGGTATGCAAATGAAGTGTGCGGAGCCTCTTAGCTTTAATTTTTGATTGGCTGATAAAAATTAATTCATTTCAAATGACTTTTGAAGTACTTAATGCACGTATATAATTATATTTCCGCTTTTAACAAATTAATGAAAAAAAAATGAAAGGAAGAAAAAACATCATCCCACCGATGTCTTTGACATTATGTATAGATATGTATTAATATATATAGAACTCGTAAAGATTTCCGTGCTTATTATTTACGTATGCTGAACCTTCATTTTAAAACGGAAAAAAAATTAAATGAAATATTTTTTTCACTTTCAAATAAAGTTTTAAGATAATTAAAAGGAATTAATATATATATATATATATATATATATATATATATATCGGGTATATACTTGTTCTATACATATAACGCTACGCACATATGTAACTTATTTTTAATTCATTGATCTATAGAAATAAATATGACTCTTCCTGCTTCATTTTTATTCCTAGTAATTAGATATGTACATTGTTTTTTTTATTTTTAAAATAATAGATCTACCGTTCAAACGTTTGCTTCAGAAGGAAAATGTCAGTAAACAAAATAAATACGAAAATCGGCAGCAGAAACATGAAATCAATACAAAAATTTCCGGGCACTTTCTCGCTACAGAAAACATTCTTTTCACAGACAAGTATTTATGTTTTCAATAATCCTTTCAGTGTATTAAGTAATTATTTCAATAAGTTTATTTTATTAAGTTATTCTATTCTTGTAGTCTGTAAAAACGATGTCGTGATTGAGAGAGAGAGAAGGGGGATAGAGAGAAAGATGCAACCCCTTAATACATTATCTATATAAAAAAAATAACTTGTATTTATTCTCATTCTTCGTTTATTTCCTCGCTAAAGTCAGAATTAATCAGTCTATGATTCTATTTAATCAACCCCTTTACAACTATTGTTCAATGAATAATCCGTTCTCTGTACTAGCATGCTGCACGCATGAAATTCTCGTGCATCACCTGTCAATCAAAATGGTATGACGCTAGGTAACCCGGAAAGACTGTTTACGCAAGAAGAATTTCTCCTGTTATTTGAAACATTCTTATGGTCAGTTCATAGTTCACACCTGTTTAAATAAAATATTGGGTCACAGCCGGAGGGGGAGGGGGGTGCGCGTGTTTAACACACCTTTCCAATTATTTAGTTCTGACCACATCAAGTGTATTTAATCACTCAACTGACATCCAGCAAATTCATCTTCCAGGTTTCAAAACAACACTGATTATAAATTTACTACCTAAATTATCCCTTTTCAGACAAAAATGAAGCATGTATCCCTAAATTATAATTTTCTTTTTTTTAAGCACAATTTAAAGTCTCATATAGTTGCATAAGTATTGCCTTCTAGATGAGGGGGGGGGGGGGTGACAAACATAACTCGAATGGCTTGAAAGAGGATTGATATTTTTTAAATTTCATTTTATTTAGTAAATTATCTTTTTTGAGACACTAATATGGACGTTTCCTGTAATTTTTTTTTTTACTTACAACAACGTACGATTTTGCAGACTTCTTAAGAACTTTCGACCAGCTAATTCGTATTGCTTTCTACAAGGGGATCGGGATACAGTACAACAAACCTTATAATATCTTTATTTTTTCGCAAACTTTTTTTTTCATTTTTCATGAGATGTATTTCAGAATGAAGTAATATTTATACTGCAGTTTGCACATTTTATTTGCAAGAAATTCGGCTGGCGATTTTTGTATGTGCAGCGTGAAAGATTATCACAGTTTTATTAGTAAGATTATCATCTCTGTCAGTTCAGTAGAAATATTCACGTTTACCGCATGTAATATTTTAATCCATGTTTTACATGATTACAGATTTTCAGTGTAAGTAAAACTGCACCAATGATTCGCCTATAGTAAAAATCTTAATGGAATTAATGTGAGAGTCTAATACGGTTCTTTTTTAATTTTTACTCTAGACAGTTAATATATGTTTTATATAATTCTTACAAAATAATTCATTAGTAAAATCACACATCTGATATGTATTACATAAGAATGCATACTAACGACAAAAATCTTGTATCCGATAAGATTTAATAATTTAAATGAGCAAAATGAAAATGAAAAGTAGAGACAACCAGGGAATAAATTCATGAAAGCGTGTTCTTTCATAGTGGTATTATAGTCTATTGAACCTATTTTTATGTCAAATATAATTATAGGATTATGAAACATGAATGTACATGTACACATTAAAAGAGGGTTTTTCCCCGGGCACGAGCACGATTATATTGAATTTTGGGGCACCTTATAATTTTATTTTAAATATCTGTATAATTAAATTACGATTATTAAAAAAAACTAATATTTCAAAAGAAAACTGATTTAATTTGCTAATATAAAAAAAATGAAAGACTTCAAAGACGCCGACATCGTTCGAGGTCCACACTGCCCCGTACGTGTTTTGCGGGAAAACTCCTGGCCTGTACTGTACGTTTGGCCACAAACACAACCAGTTGATCTAATTTATAGCAAATAAGAAATCGTCTCACACTCTGTCTAGTTGTTTTAAAGTTGTATTTTGCTTCGAGTAGTTTCCTTATTTTCACAGTTGAAGGCCCAGAGGCATATGCATGATACTTGATAATGGTGTTTCGAACAGGCAGACACAACCTTCGTCCTCCTTTCACAGGCGCCGTAGCGAGAAATAAACGAAAATGACTTATTTGGTCATTACATTATTCAAAAATCATTGGGGGCGTGGTTTGCATAATTAACCAAAGAACGGTACGGTTCGTTTCTTGCACGGAACGGTACGCTTTGTGGACGGTACAGTACGCTTTGCGAACGGAACGGTTCGCTTTGAGAACGGTACGGTACACTTTGTGCACGGAACGGTACGCTTTGTTCACGGTACGATACGCTTTGTGCACGGAACGGTTCGCTTTGTGCACGGAACGGTACGTTTTGTTCACGGTACGGTACGCTTTCTGCACGGAATGGTACGGTTCGTTTCTGAGGTGTAGTAGCACGGTTTAGGGTCTGTATGTTATATTTGGAAGTTTGATCGGTAAGATATGGAACTTTGTCAGATCACCAATATTACATAAATCACATTTATGTTTCGAGAGATATGACAAAAATATGCCTGTCAATTTCATTTTAACATTCAATTTCATTTACTTTCAAATCATTTGTGAACATCATATTAATTAAAAAAAATCAGATGGACTGTGTTTATTGCGGAAGTTTCTGAGAGGTTATATAGACTGGTACGAGGTAATATTGAATATCAAAAGGGAGTAAATTGGTCGAGACAGAAGCACCGCCACGACCGCTA
Source organism: Saccostrea cuccullata (assembly GCF_032062105.1). Classification (NCBI taxonomy): domain Eukaryota; kingdom Metazoa; phylum Mollusca; class Bivalvia; order Ostreida; family Ostreidae; genus Saccostrea; species Saccostrea cuccullata. The sequence continues at coordinate 235,709 of NW_026926595.1, read as the reverse complement.
TATAATTCATTGTAAAATTACTGCAAAATGGCAACTACCATAGAGTTTCTACATTAGATTTTTTTTATATTTCTTATTTTAAAAAAATCAACAATTGTCTATAGTCTTATTGTAATTTTATGATAATAAAATAAAATATGGGATTATTCTGCGAACTTTGGATCAACCCTTAATACCTGGGATTTTATCTTACCCTGTCTTTTTGCATTCCACCTCCACCAGACGGATTCAAGATGAATACAAAAGCCACTGCATAAGGTAGATACTCTTCTAGGATTTGGTTGAGTTTGACACAATCTCCGACTCCTGGGGTATCGACAATTGTTATATTTCCCTTCAAAAATGATTTGAAATTAAAGGAACTATTTAAAAAAATAATGAAAAAAGATTATGAAAAAAAAATTAATCGGAAATAATATATTTATTGGAATTCATTACCTTTAATATTTCTATTGGATAGTAAATCTCAACAAACCGAATGTCAATGCCAGTTGATGAATCTGATGCACTTTCAAATATATTTTTTAAAACAGAAAGAATGTATCTATCTTTTCTTGTAACATCATCATTTGTACTTGTTCCTTCTGTACTTGGAGGAAAACCTAGCTCAGCAACTTCCTCTGGACTTTTTTCATCGGTATTGCCAGAACTTTCCATGACATCACTCGAGTTCTGTTCATCGTTTTTATAAATGTCATTTTCTGTTATTTCATCAAATAGTGTCCCATCTCGTTGGAATAGTTTGATATGTTTTCGCTCTGAATGTATTATTTTGCAAATTACATTGGTCGTCGCATCCCCACCCACTGGCAGGATATCTGTTTTTAGTATTAAATTGATCATTGAAGATTTACCTGCACTTGTGTCACCTGTAACAAATTAAATTTCATATAGTTTTCATCGTACTATTAAATATAATCACATTAAGCATATAACTGACGAGTGTAAATGAGCCTTTTGACACACTTGTCAGAAATATCGATGGAATAGTGCATTAGGAAAATGTATTCTACATTAGCTCTTAATTGATTGGATATTATCAAGTATCCCGATTGGGGCAGTGGTTTGAGCGTCTCCTCTAGAGTCGCAGAGTAAGTATTTGATCCTTACGCGCAGAGAAAGTATTTGATCCTTACGTCGCGGGTTCTTATCCCGTTGTGGCACGTGGACATCTATTTATCGGATGAGTCCGTATAATCCGAGATCCCACCTTAATGTTGGTGTTGGCACTAAAAAGACCCCCCCCACCCTGCTTGATGGCCATAAGTGATGAGAATAGGTAAAAATTTGCAGCTCTCCACCTGCAACTGGTTGCGTCTCCATATGAGTGAAAAATTCTCGAGAAGGACGTTAAACAAAATACAATCAATCAATCTATTTTCAGAGTGCAACAAGATGTGTTTGTTAGATACTATGCGCCCGGTGGCAACAAAATAAGTGTACTTTTGGCATATAGATCAGTCTAGGTCAGAGGTCACTAACCTTGATGTCATATGAATTAATTTAATTAATGGAGTACACATGCATACCAATTATTAAATCTTTTTCTCAAATTATTTAAAAGATATGGCGAAAGTTCGAAAAAAGCTATTTTTTGTATATATGTCATTTTCGAGGTCACAAGGTCATTGGCATTAGCGTCATCTTACGCATTCGGCTTTTCAAAAGTAAGTTTAATAATAATAATAATAATGGACTTAAGTTCCTACATTTATCAAATAGATATGACTCTTTCCTAAATAAATTCGGTCAAAATTAATTAAAGCGATAAAGTCTTCTGGACTGCTTGTGAAAATTTCATCAATTTTTAAATACAAGAAATATGAGAAGAATACTTCTTTAAAAAGTAGAGATTGTAATTATTAGTTCAATGGTTCTTATCGACCTTTGTGTAAGCGTGTGGCTTTTTTTTTATTTTATGGGGCTATCCTAAAATCAATATATTCGTTTCTTTTTTTGGCTGTGGGTGTACTTGTATTCTATGAGCAACAATTAATCGAGTTCCATTGTTTTACAAGAAATGTTCATCCCTTTACAAAATAAATTTGAATTTAAAAATGCTGTTTAATACTTTTTTGAAATTCGTTAGACCATGACAATGATATAGACTTGCCTGTAAAGACAATAGCACAATCCTTTTTTAGTAAGTCCTTATCACGATTTTCTAGTATTTTGATGTAATCTGGGTAATCTCTTTTCAAGGATTCTTGAAGATCCTCATCAAATTCCTCCATTTTTAGCACTCGTGAAATGTCATTCAAAATTTGTCGTAAGCGTTCCTCGTCTGAATTTTGATCGTTCCTATAACTGAATTTATCAATATAAATGTAAACACTAGTAGCTCATTAAAGTTTGGAAAATTTAGCTCATAAAAAGTAAAGTTAATAACATTATTCATATAATCAATAGTTGGGTGGCACTGTGGTATTAGAGGTGGTTCCGCAAACGTTTGAATTAAATTTGTCAAGCGCTTGACATAGCGTCAAAAAATGGAAGCATAGCGAGACACCGTGGTTTTTCCTCGACAAATACAGTGGCTGGAACGTTATTGTTGACAAACCAATCGTGTAGAATCGTTCGTGTATCGTGAGTGATCGTTCGTGTAACGTGCTAGATCGTTCGTGTATCAGACTCAATCGTGTGCGTTTTTAATCGTGCGAGATCGTGCGTTTAGAATCGTGTAAATCTCGTTTTGTAAGTTTTTATCGGAATGTTATTTGTAAAATAAGCATTTCCCTTGTTTGTTTTTCTTAATTTATTAATTAAAATCCAAATAAAATGAAAAAGCGCAATTTACATAATAGAACGCAGAACGAACTAATTATCACCCGTAAACAAGCAAAATAGTAAGTCGTTCAATATTAAGTTCTCGTCAAATAGCGCGATCAATATTGTGATAAACCGTACTTAGATCTCTAACGCCTTTTTGAAAAATCTGATTTTAATTATTATTTACTTCTTATTGTGGTCAAGATAATCTTGAAATCAATTCATTGAAAATAAATATTTTTTTTTTTTTTTTACAAAGAAATAAACATTTCTCAATGCTTACATAACTAGTTAGTCGACAAATATACAAGGACACGGCATGATTTTCGGGAGTTTTGATTATCTGTGTTTATCTCTTGAGCTTATTTGTAATTAATTAATTTTAAATTTCTGCAAATAAAAAAGTTGAATAATTGGCAAGTTTATAAGACATTGAATCAATGGAAACATAAGGATAAAATTTGTAATTATAATTTAAGTCATTCCATGCTGCCATTTTTGTTCAATCGAATCTCCCTTTCTGCATATCATGATATCCAATTCAATCAAATTATACGACCCACATACATGTACATCGTCTAATAGAACGAACAAAATCCGTTTTCTTTGATCGGAGAATTACCTTAGAAATAATTATTTTTAATCTAAAATATTAAGTCTGGCATATATTTAGTTACAGAAATATCAATTTCCGTTTTTTTTTTTCAAAGTCTATAAAATAATATTGATAATTCTTTGAAATCTTTTATAAGTTTTAAGCCGTATTTCGTTTTGAAAATATTGATTCCTAAATATTTTGAACTATTTTGAGTGAAGAAACGTGCGTTTGCGTTAACAATCGTGTAAGATCGTGTAACGTGTAGAATCGTGAACGTGAAAGATCGTTCGTGTAACAGGTTTAATCGTGCGTTAATCGTGCGGAATCGTTCGTGTAACGTGATCGTTCGTGTAAGTTGTCAACAGTAACGTTCCAGCCACTGTACCTTCAAATTAATTAATTTATATAGAATGTAAAAACGCTGCAGTGTGCCAGGATGTTGTAGAAGTTGCAATCACTAATTTTGTCAGGTTCAGACATTTGTTTATCATGAAGGGAGACGATGAAATTAATCGGTTATTGAGATGATCAGTTGACCATGGAAACTTGGTAAATACGATATCGCTAGTCCAAAGGAATTCCAAGCCAGTGATACATGTAATAAGGAATGAATTTTTGGTAATAGAGTGATATTGTTATATAAATTCTAATAAGTATCGCACGAAGTATAAGTCATCATATCATACAGATTTAACAATAAAAATCGGTAACAAAATAAGTATAATACAATGTACATGTACACAGACTTTGTGACGATTTATATTTAATCACTGTTCTCGTCAAAAGACATTTGAAATATTTATTTCAATAATGTCTTAAAAAGCTTGACACATGGCAATTTTATTTCTTATACTGTTTCAAAAGATTGAAATCTAACTATTTTTAAATGTTTTTAAGCTTTTGTTGCTTTATGACTTTGTTGTTAGACTGATATACACAACACCTTGCTTGTTAATGTAATTAAATCAAATCTGATAAATTTAATGTGCAGTGGAAGGGTTTTATTTTTTTAAATAAGGTCAAAAAGAGTTTATGATGTGTGAATGTTCCTATAAAATCAGTTTGATTTGCTAGCAAATGGAGCAAGTACTATTAATTAAATTTAGAGAAGAACGGGTTTCTAACTGTATCACATATATAGGGCAGGGCTTAAAGCGAGAGTGATAGCTCGAGCCCCGCCTTGCCCTGTATTCTTCGATACAGTTGCAAACTCCTACTGAAAATCTCTTGTGAAATGACCCTTCTAATGACCTCACAAAATAAAGAAAAATTAAAAAAAGTTCTTCTGTCTTAGTCCTTGCTCTTACTGGTCTTGTTGACCTTTCAGGTTATGTCTAGATACCAGTAGATTGACTTTCAGTTTCGGTTTCTTCTTGAGTAACAGCTTCTACATTTTCATTCATCACCAGCTTGTTGTTCTGCAAGAGTTTCAGCTTCTTCAACTTCTTTAAAATCTGTATCCTCATCTTGCAGAGAAAGACTTTTAATATCTGGCTCAAAATTCTGGGAAGGATCGATATGAAGTTGATCGGGAAAATTTACTTATATCAAAGATTAAAAAAAAATCATTAAATATATCTCTGTGTAGGACCTGGAATGTCTTTTAGTGAGAGTTGAAATGCGCTGTTTGTATTTTCTTTTCAATTTTAATTCTTATTTTCTTATTTTTCGTATTTAATTCTTATTTGTAATCTGTTTAAATGGATTTAGAATAGAATACGGTCAACGCGTCCATTGTTTACATTGTTATAAGCCCACGATGAATAAAACGTTTACGTGACAACCTCTAGTACATTGTATACCAGCAAATATTTACATTTGCAAATGTTTTCCTTTATATAACACTACTGAAAGCAAGCGTTTTTATAACTGTATAAATACAGGTACTGGGTCAAGAGGTCATAGATGTGCGTATAGATAAACGTTCGACGCAATTTCTCAGTGACGTCATAAAGGGTCGACGCACGTTCAGTGGATTACATACATGCCGTTGGGTTTGAAAAATAATGCATTTCACATGTTAAAAGTCACAATCAGGCAAATATAAACTATGAATGAGTCACAAATGTAAATATAAGTAACAAGGTATCATTTTTTGCGTGTTATTGGGATGTAAAACGGGTTGGCACAAGATCAAATCTTCCATAAAGCCCGAAGGGCTTTTTGGGATTTGATCACGTGACCAACCCGTTTTACATTCCAATAACACTCAAAAAATGATACTTTATTTCTTAACACTTGACGTCAAAAATATGATGATAGACTCCTTTTTTTCAGCATCATTTATTTTACTCTCTTCTAATAGCTTTTAATGAACTACTCCAATAGAAATGAAAAAATCAAGTCTAAATTCTTGAGGATAGATTATACATCTGCAAACTTTTGTCAAAAATCACTATAATGACAAACGAATTAATTTTTTAAGGATTAAAATGAATAACTCTCACTGCATATATTTTCACTTTTCTTTTCATTCGAAATTTCACAGTAATAAGATTCATTATAATTGTGAAATTTTAATGAAAGCAAAGAGGTGTATACATAGTAACAGAGAGCTTGAATTTTAAACATTATAGAAAGTTAATGATTTCTTATTTTAGAAAATTACCATCCTAATCATCTACAAGTAAAATATGGCCAAAAAACAAATACCGACGAAAACATTCAATTGTTGTTTGTATCATCTGTCCTGAAGTGGTATAATTATTTGCATTTGTGATATTAGTAAGATAAAATCAAGGAAACATTCGATCAAGGTGCAAATTCCGTCACTTTCTTAACGTACACAAGGGAAATTTAAATACCCTGTCCGCATCCACACTCAATATTATATCCCTTCAACTTTTTTCCGAGAAAAAAGGGATCTAAGAATAAACTTATTGGCATCGAATTAGCAAGCGAGAGCGAGTATACAATTTCTTACAATTTCAGTTTCAAAAGTCAATATTTTAAACTTCAGAATAAGGAAAAACATCCTGTATGATAAAAGATATGTAAAATACTTTTTTACAATGTAAATATTCAGCAGTACTGTTGATCGTTTATGAGATAAAAGACTTGAATCATGTATATTACAATACTTACTATGGAGCAGTATTCACAGTGGCGAAGGATGAAGCCGCCATTTCATTAAATGTACCTTTTCTTTCTAACCGACAACTCCTATTGAAATGAAATCACCTTTCTTTAAAAAAAAAGGATGATACAAAGAATTGCAACAATATTAATATTTTGTTTTTTTTAAATGTCCATGAACATAATGTGCTTTATGTCTATTTTTATTTTAAATCAGGATATTTTAAATACTAATTTACTATGTTGAGCACTACTTTCGTCAATGGTACATTAAATATAATTACTTAGTATTCAATTCAAATGAAAGGGTGTATTGGGTTAAAAAAAATATCCATGAGATGAAAAGTGACATTGCAGGTTCTCAACATTCTGACCGGAAAGAGAGATTTTAAACATTTTAGATTGAAAATTTGATCATTGATGTATTTCATTATATGGAGATTTTCTTGAAATTAAGATCAAAATGGTTTGAAAATGGCTGCATCCAAAAGAGTGCTTTATATTTTATCTCGTTTCTTTGGTCACATTCAAACCGCCTCTGTTGAAAAAAATTCCAACAACAGCATTCCAAAGTTGATATTAGAATTATGATATTTGGCAAGGACAATAAGAACAATATGGTGGACCGTGGTTGATTTGGTGTGAAACTCTCGTGATAACCATGATTGAAATTTTCCTGTTCATTGTATATATGTAGATAAATTATTGTTAATTACTATAAATTTTGTTGTTTCTCGGAACACAGGAGGTCTTCGAAAATATTATTTATTATGGCTTGTAAATTCCATAATTTAAAGAATCCATCACAAATTGGGACAGTTGAGACAATATGATATTACTAAGTTCTACTCACTATTTTCGTTCTATTCATTCAAGGGACGTCCGTTGTAACCGCTCTCCTGAATGATAAAAGACTCATACACCGTATGACCTGAACTAAATTGCTACATGTCATTGCTCTAAAAGGAACTACGCAGTACTTTATTTAAAACGAAAGTTGAAAAATTCAAAACCAGCAAATCTTTGATATATTTACTATCCAGATTTACACTTTCTTAGATTGCTCATAACAATAAATTTTTAGTGTCAATTTTATGCATAAAATGCAGTTTAGTTTGATTTTCGAAATATTTAAGGTATGAAAGCTTGTAAATACGGAAACCAATTTGGGACCTATCAAAAACATTTTTGAATTCGTTATAGCAATTTTAAGAATTCGTTATAACGTATTAAATTTGTTATAACAGATTCATTGAATTCATTATAACGAATTCGATTTCTTTAAACAGATTCACTGAATTCGTTATAACGAAATTATTTTGTTATTACATATTCATTGAATTCGTTATAACTAGTTAAATCTGTTATTACAGATTTGTTGAATTCGTTATAACGAATTCAAGAATTTGATTTAACGAATTTTTTAATTGGATATAACGAATTCAACAAATCTGTAATAACAGAATAAATTTGAGATAACGAATTCAATAAATCTGTTATAACAAATTAAATTCGTTATAACAAATTAAATAAATCTGTAATAACAGATTAAATTTGTAATAACGAATTCAATAAATCTATTATAACAAATTAAATTCATTATAACGAATTCAATAAATCTGTAATAACAAATTAATTTCGTTATAATTATAACGAATTCAATGATTCTGTTATAAAATATTAAATTCGTTATATATAACGATTTCTAAAAATGGTTATAACGAATTCAATAATATTTTTGATAGGTCCTAAATGGACTTCCCGTAAAGACCAAGATATTTAAGAAATTCTTTAAGATTTATACAACAACTGGTGAATATTGTTCAACAATCTAGTCTCATTTTTTTTATGAAAACATAATCTAATTCCAATCTGATCAATCAGATTTTTTTTTTTATTTTTCTGGTGATTGTTTGAGTGTAATCAACGAATTAATTATTTATATATATTTCATGTATATTAATTTCTGTAGGGTTGTCCAAACCAACTGCTATCATTTTCAATATATTTAGTTTCACTTATATTATAAAGATAAAAAAAAGCACTTAAACGAATCATTCAAAATATCTTCCAGCACAGCATTGACAACGTCAAAACGTAGCTCCCTTTATGTTTTTTTTATTCTTCACCTTAAAATTTAGTCCTGCTGGATACGATAGTACAGGTGACGTTTGTTTAGTTAATAATGAAGAGCGTAGATCACTTATTTCAAAAAGTCCTAAATATATGGAACCCCGATCCTTAAACTATTGTCAGAATTTCAGAAATATTATGGATTCTGTTGAAAATTACGCCCTGGGTTCTAGATGCGCTGTTTTACTGTGTTGCTTCCGACACAGTAAAATTTTCTCCGACACAATTTTTATGCCTGCAAATCAGTATAAATTTTGCCGACACAGTAATATCTGTGATAATTAAAAAAAATTAAACAAACAAATTCTCTTTAAATGAAACTTTAATCAAACAATTATTCTGTATTTTAATTCTAAAGTTAGAGCACTTAATTACTAAGGCTTCACCTTGCATAATCAATTATTTGCTAGACCCTCGCTGGCCTTTACGCATGACGGAGCGAAGACAAATATAATTTTTCACACTTCCATGTAACGGTTAATTATTATTTACAATAAAATACAGGTGTGTTCCCATTGTATTTTTTTTTAAATTTAAATATGTCTTTTCTATAGAGCAATGGCTCCAGACTTATGTTAGCACTGTTAGTCAAACATTACTTAGTTAAATAAATTTCTTAAACTTTTCAAAATGCTCAATAAACTCTTAAAAATATCTTATTGTTCTGAAGTTTCTTTTTATTTTGTAATGCGATAACTCGATCAAGAAAACTGTCAAACTATCAGAGCAAATTTACATACAAAAATGTTAAGTTAGTTCGACTGTATTGGTCAGAATTTCCTCTGCTTTTCAGAAAGTGTTTTTACTCCTATCATTATGTACCACTATACCATTTGTGTAACGAATAAGCGATTTTAAATAAGTGTGTGCATGTATTCTTTTAAAATTTTAATGAATACTACAGTGATTCAGTTGCGAATTTGATCACATAAATACCATGAACCTTTGATGCTTCGCGTAAACTCTGCAACACAGTAAGATTTCAAATGATGGAGAACTCTCTTACGCCACACGATTGGCCAAATATGAAAAAGACGTTTGATACCCTGTAAGAATGGATTAAATGTACGCAGCATTGTTAAGGCTGGAAAAAGTTGGCGGGGACTTATTCATACGGGCAAAAGTTTACTGTGAAGTAACACCAAAAATGTGACTTTTATGTATTCCTCAAAATACTCGAAAATAAAATAATTGGCAACTTTTAACTGTATTAGCATAATAAACAACAATTAAACTTATCAATACATTTTAAAAAGTTGCTATTTTAACCCCATACAGCTGGTTATAAACAAATCACTGATCGCTATGAACTTGTTAACATGACGTCATTTTATTAAAAATGACGTATTTCATTTGCTTTGAGAGGCAGGTTGAGAAATATTTTAACAATGAGAAATACGTTTTATTATCCCTTACAAAAAAATACTAAAGTTAACTATAGTTAACTATAGTTACATGTAACTATAGTTTACTATAGTTACAGTCCCTGAAACGTTCTACTTTCCCATTTTTCCGTTCGCTCACCGTTCGCTCAACGTTCGTTCAGCGTTCGTTAACCGTTCGTTCAGCGTGCGTTCACCGTTTGCTCTCCGTTCACAGTATTGCGTTCACCGTTCACCGTGCGCTCGTGTTCTCCGTTCATAAAACGTTCACCGTTCGCTCTTCGTTCCGTTTACTTTGCGTTCACCTTGCGTTCACCGTTCACTTATCGTTCAGTATTTATTGTCATTCGGAACTCCGAAGTGAAAGGACTAATCTTTTTGATGGTAAGGATTTACACGTTTTTTTAATTAAATAACTTAGATATCGTGTTTGAAGAATAATTATTTCATTGCAAAAATTATCTATGGTATTTATATTTTTATTGTCATAACTCAGCTGTTACTTTATTCATGAAATTTCCCTGGAAAATAATACATTAAGTACCTACTGTACATGTACATGTATGTAGAACGATGCTAAAACATTAAATTTAAAAAAAGGCAATGTACAAATGCTTTACGCACGGCAAGAATTTGTTGTAATGTTAAAGACGACAAATCATTAATGGATCTATAATAATTATTTCAAGTCTTTTACAAGACATGAATCCACAAAAATTATTTCTACAGTAACACGTGTTTAAAACTACACGTAGGTCTTAGAATTATGAACAGTACTGCAAATATTCAGTTAATTTAATATTTTTAGAGCTAATTGAATTTATAGTGTGGTTTTAAATTTTAAAAAACACCAACTTTGTAAAATAATCTTTTATTATAGATGGAAAATACCTTTCTTCACCGAACCAAAATATATGTTTGCCATTTAGTATAATTAAGCCCCCCCCCCCTGCATCCCCGGTGCCTTTTCTCACGAAATAAATTTCTTAGTATTTTCAGTACATTTTACTTAATATCAGTACATTTTACTTAATATCAAATGTGTATCGTAACTCAAGAAAATCAGTCTTAAAACCAACATCAAACAGTCATTAAACAATATTATTTTAGAATGAATTTGTGCCAACAGTAGTATTTTCAAAACGAAATACGGATTACATGTAATACTGATTTAAGATTTCAAAGAATTATCAATATTATTCATTGACTTTTTCTGGAACTAAATACATGTAAGATTTATTTTAATATTTAAGATTATAAATAATTATTTAAGTAATTCTCATGCAGACTTAAGAAAACGGATTTGTTTGTTCTATCAGAAGATGTACATGTAGGTGGACCGTAAAATTTGATTGAATTGGGATTTCATAATATGCAAAGTGAAATACGATTGGGAAAAAAAATGCAGCATGAAATGACTTAAAGTACAAGTTATATCCATGTTTCCATTGAATCAATGCTTGATAATCTCTAAAAATGATTTTAACAATTATTTATCAATTTTTCATTTGCAGAAATTTTAAATTAAGCTCCAGAGCTAAATACTGATAAACAATTTCCCTACAATTATGTCGTGTGCATGTACATTCGCCAACGAAATATTTATGTAAGCTTTGAGAAATGTTTATTTATCAAAACAAAAAAAAAATATTTTTGGTGTATTTAGAAAATTTTCAAAGTATCTTGACAACAATAACCAGTAAACAAGAATGAACATCAGAGAGAAAAAAAAGTTAAACATCTAAACTGTACGGTTTATCACAATAGGGCACATTATTTGACGAGAACATAATACTGTACGACTTACTATATTGTTTGTTTACAAGCGATAATTAGTTCGTTCATGAATGTACCGCGTACAATGTAATTAATTCATTCTATAAATAGTAGTTTTATCTTCTTAAGTCCACATTATTTTATTAGTTAAAAGAATAAGCATATTTACTATATAAATAGATTAATTTTATATTCAAACTACACGCGTAATTCGGTAACAAATACACATGTTTTACGGCAATTAAAATCGTGTTATAAAATAAACATAGGTAAATATTTGTACAGAAAAATGTCTTTATTTAGGGTGAATTCACCATGCATCGGATACCCTTGTACTTCAACAAGTTCTAGCGATATCGCTACCGACGGAAAATTATCAAAATGGAGTTTAACATTTAGTTTGTGATTAAAATATCAATTTAGGACACAATTATATGCATTTTATTGAGAAAATATCCTCAAAAATCGAGTTTTTAGGAATAACTCAAAATTCACCATGGATCGGACATTGTTTACCATGCATCGGACAGACGGTATTTTGACTGGATAAATATCATACCTTTATTAAAGTGCTTTAAAATCCTTGTTATGGATATATTTTTATCTTTTATCTAAGAATTAACCCTCAACTTAAATCTAATTGACGATATCGTTGCACAAATGTAGAACGATTCAAGAGACCTTACTCTGCCTTAAAAATGCTTTAAAATGCTTATAATGCGGTAATTCGCGCCTTTTTTCATGGTTTATCATACTCTATTTTGTAGAAATAAATTGAGTCAAATTCCAGACGTCATACATCGATAACCTGTATTTTGACTGAAAATATAGAGTTTTTATTTTCCTTTTCCGCAAAAAACAGCTATCAGCTGGGTTCTGTATGAAAATGGTAGTGCTTACCTTTGCATCGGAAAGTGTCCGATGCATGGTTAATTTGTGTCCGATGTACGGAGAAATGAACATACTAGTGAAAACCAGCTTTTAAAAGAATTATACGAACATTGAAGTGAAATTTCTTTAAAATTTATGTAAAATTATCAATCTTTGACTTTATTCACCAAAGTCTGCCTCGTTCCGTTGAAGTCGAATTTTAAGAACGATAACTCTAAAAAATCGCAAAATCTTAAATTCCTGGTTGTCCCCCTTTGATGATGTAAAATATGACGTATCTTCAAGGCCATTCTCGGGGTATTTTTATCACAACATGATAGTAACAATCGGTATCATTAAAAAATTTAAGTCTTCAGCTTCAAGACAGAAACAAATAAATACAAGCAACTCTTAAGTTGAAAGAGAGTTTATTGTCTAAAGTTGTCCGATGCAAGGTATGTGTCCGATGCATGGTGAATTCACCCTATTTATTTTTTATTTTTCTATTGTTAATTTTTATATTAAAGCACCTGAAATTAGAATTATAAAATAATAGAATACATGTAATTTCAATGCAAGGAAAAGATCGGAGGCATTCCGAATAAATCGTTCATCTTGCGTTCACCGTTCGTTCACCGTTCAATTTGCGCTCGCGTTCGCGCTCCGTTCGCGTTCTGCGTTCACTCACCGTTCACCGTTCACATATCGTTCACCAAGTTGCGTTCAGCGTTCGCACAACTTTCACTCACCGTTCGCTCTGCGTTCGTTCACCGTTCGTTCACCGTTCGTTCACCGTTCAGGTGGGAAAGTAGATTGTAACTATAGTAAATCAAAGTGTCAAAGTTTTCGATAAAGTTTTTCAAAGTGTCAAATTTTTCGATAAAGTTTTTCGATGTCTTAAAGTATCCAAATTTTTGACAAAGTTTTTGAAGTGTTAAATTTTTCGATAACGTTTTTCAAAGTATCCAAATTTTCGATAAAGTTTTTTTAAATTTTCAAAGTTTTTGATAAAGTGTCGAAGTTTTGGATAAAGTTTTTAAAAGTGTTAAATTTTTCGATAAAGTTTTTTAAAGTGTCAAAGTTGTCAGTAAACTTTTTCAAAGTTTAAAAGTATCCAAGTTTTTGATAAAGTTTCTCGAAGTATCCAAGTTTTCGATGAAGTTTTTTGAAGTATCCAAGTTTTCAATAAAGTTTTTCGGAGTATCCAAGTTTTCGATAAAGTTTTTTGAAGTATATCCAAATTTTCGATAAAGTTTTTCAAAGTGTCAAAGTTTTCGCCAAAGTTTTTCAAAGTGTCAAAGTTTTTGTCAAAGTTTTTCAAAGTGTCAAAGTTTTCGCCAACGTTTTTCAAAGTGTCAAAGTTTTCGCCAAAGTTTTTCAAAGTGTCAAAGTTTTCGTCAAAGTTTTTCAAAGTATCAAAGTTTTCACCAAAGTTTTTAAAAGTGTCAAAGTTTTTGCCAAATTTTTTCAAAGTGTCAAAGTTTTCGGCAAAGTTTTTCAAAGTGTCAAAGTTATCATTATAGTAGATCAAAGTTTTCAAATTGTCAAAGTTATCACTATAGTTAACTATAGTAAACTTTAGTTAACTATAGTAAACTTTAGTTAACTATAGTTAACTATAGTTAGTTAACTATAGTTAACTATAGTATTTTTTTGTTAGGGATTTAACGGAATATTATCTACAGATTTAAATAGGCTATTGATATCAGTGTTAATCCTTTGTTTAGTGCGATTATTCATTAACTATCAGAGAATGAATTTCATAAATTATGTAGTGTTTTTATGTACAGGTTAGGTATATTTAACATCGATATGCCTCATAAAATGGTACTTTTGCAAGGGCATAATGGAATAGATATTGATCATTTCTTAAATATAGATGAAGGATAATTTCATTACCTTAACAAGTGTTCCTGCTTTCTTTAAATCATGAGGGTGATTTTATAAGTACGAAAAATATTTCGTAAAATTCAAAAATATTTCGACATTGGCCTATTTACTTAAAATTTTAACTATTAAAACGCGAATTCTAATCAAAGCAGAAAGTGCAAAGTATGCAGAAACAATTAATAGCTTGAATTTTTAATTTCAACTAGGATTTGCCCTTGCGATTTTGAAATTTGTAGTTGACCTTTATTCAGTACACGAACTATGCATTCATCACGTGACTGTCCATCGATGGGACCAAACCTCATACAGTACAGAGTGGTTAATACTATGCTATTTTCATAAGTATTTAAGTTCTGTGATATCAAAACAGCTCAATAAAAATAAATCCTGTTTTAAAAAGAAATCCCGTTTTTGCACGTCTAATTTCCATTGATTTCTCATAGTATACATGTACCTTAACAGTGCTGCGTATCAGATCCATGTTAAAGTCTTGTATTTAAGGTAAAGATCCATACCATCCTATAGAAATAACGGAACTACAGATTTTGTTGAAACTTTTCAGAATCTTAACTGAGTATTTGTCCTTTCCAGATCAGTGTAAATTTTGGGGTCAACCGGGCCTCCTTTTGAAAGGATTGTTACTAAAAATAGACATTGTCTCGTGAAATGACGGAAATGCGGAAATTAAGATATTTATTCTAGCTTTCTAAAATTAAAAGCAAAAGAATTTTTTTAACATATGAATCATAGAGAAAATATCTCTCCCTTATATGGCATAAAAATTAAGTGGGGCAGCGGGCATCAAACAAGAAAATTTCACATTTTTAAACCAAATTTGCTGAAAAATGATAATTTGAAAAATCTTTTTAACATCTATACTTTTAGGATTTGGGTGTAAAAATCGCTTTAAATATTTGAAACTATCGATAATAGAACAGTAATAAGTATGGTTTAAATCATAAGTTGAATATTTAATGCATAGACGGCCAAAAATTCGTTTTCACGATTCACAAGCCTAATAGTAATCGGGTTCAATCTTCGGAATATTCTATAAACCGTTAATGCGCATGTGTGACGTTGTGACGGAAGTGAAAGAAGAAAATACTTTAGGCGCACTTATTTCATAAGCCGGGTCAAGCCGGTTAATATTCCGGAACCGGGCAAGTCACTTGTTTCAAATATATTTAAGCCGCCGGGCGGTCAGAAAGTAGCCCGGATCGCCCGAAAAATTTCGAGCGGCCAAATGAAAAGCAATATGGCGGAAAACGGAGGTAGAAATATTCTTGATGGCGAAACATTCGTTTTTTATCATTTGTCGTAGTCTCGGTGTCAATAAACAAACACTACTGAGATAATAAGAGACTTTAACAACATATTTGTTTACATTTGCACGACAAAATTTTTTTTTCAATTTTAAAGCTGCTTTTCAGTTCTGTGTGTAACGAGACCCTATATGCTCCAAATTTACAAATTGTACATTGAATGGAACTATAGTAAATATTAAAACGAAATATATCCACTAAATCGTTGTTCTCGTGCGTTCAGATAATTTTGATATTTTTTTTTTTTTACTGCAACAGCACAAATACCAGACAATCCGGCTTATTTTTCACTCGTTTCAGCGACACTAACCGGGTCAATATGCCTTGTGATAAAAGTGAACCGGGTCATCGCCCGGCTGTCTGAAACAAGTGCGCCCTTTTAGTTTCAACATGGGTAGTTTGGATGCGATTTAGTTGATTAAAAATTTAGAGAAATGACACGTTTTACTACTTTTTGTGTCTATGTAATACATTTCTCGCTATTCATAGATACAAATAAGTGGTTTGTTTGCCACATCTTTTTAACGTCTGGTTTCTGATCTCAGGAAATGCTCGGACCTGTCCAAGTAAGGTTCAACGTTGTTTATCATGTTTTTATTCATATACCATATAAAATAGATCAAATTAATGTACGCGGAGATGAATATGTTCAGTGTTTCCACTTTGTAATGTTTGTTTGTTTAAAACACCGTGCTTACAGGCGATCATATCCTTGGAAGGCAGCGATCCCCTTCTTAAGCTAGGGACACTCTAGCACTCAATGATCGAGGTTTTCCGTACATAACTCAAATTCGTTTAATAAATTCAAGCTCCATAGTTGGTGACTAGAATTGCATTGAGAGCATCATTACTAAAGCTATGTCATTTAATTGGTAAAATGTGAAGTAATTTCTGTATTTTTAAAATCAATAAGGTTTTATAAATATATGAAAGAGTTCATAATTAAAAGGGTTAAGTAAGTCAAACAATAAAAAAAATAGTTGTTTTATGTACTCTGACCGAGCTGTCAAAATCACCCTCGTTTCCATAGTATAATTTCTATAGGATGCTTTTTGATTGAAATTTTCATGGCGGATCTAGTGGTGAGTGTGTGTGTTCCCATGGACATTGCAGAATTATTAAATGTACATACTTAACCTAGCAGTACAATTATTCTCTGCCATCCTTGGACTTTTAGTAAGACGTAGTATTCTCGGTACTAGTGTCTTTCAAATGGCAAATAAATTTTCATTGGTTAAAAAATTAATAACATCAGGTACTTTTAATCATTGTTGACAATCATAAGACAACTTACCGATAATCTTACTTTCTTATATGTCCTGAATTTCTATCCCGGCCACATATATTTCAACGATGAATGAAAGCTGTGTAAATTTTAGAGGCTAAAATAATACATAACATCAAGAATATCCCGCCTGACTGAAAGTCCTAAGATAACAGTGAATTTACTAAAAGTGACCTTGGATGGCAGGACCCCTCCTTGGAAAAACTGATCTATGCAAAATTGGTATGAAAAGTCATTGGAATGATGCTTTAAAAGTCAACAACTCCCTGAGTAAATAGAATGTTCTATGTTAAAGTGATATTTTGATATGGATCCAGTGAGCATTTGTTCCATGAGTTTTGACACAGATTCTCGAACCTGAAATTGTCTGAGCTGATGAACATCATTATAGGTACTGAATATTTAATTTGTATGTATACTTGTATATTAAAAGTACCTGAGTAATAATACATGCATTATGAACTTGGTCTAGTTTTAAAAAAACTCTTTTCTGTTGCTCTGTGCCTAAAATAAAAACATTTAATCAAGACATCCAAGATGGTTCAATTTGACTTGTATTGGAGTTTAGGCAGTTCAATTATACTTCTTTAAAATTGTATTCTAATAATGAAATTTAAAAAAAAGGATTTTTTTCTTCTCCAGCTTTTTATCATGCTACATGACACAGCACAAAGTCCTAACTCATAAGTTTGGGAAGGACTCTTCATTCATTTGGGGGAAAATGGTTTGATACAAGTTTTGCATGCTGGTCCAATACATTATATGGGTTTTTGGAACTGTGTTGCTTAGTGCATATTGATGTTAAAATAGATAAATGTGTAGGTGTATAATATTATTAAGCTCAATATGATATCAAAAACTATTTACGTAGGAAAAGAAAGAACTGAATAATCACTGGGAAAGTTATGCTATTTTTTTAAAACAAGTATCTTGATAAACCAAGTTTAACATCAACAAAAAAAAAACTTATATAATTGTCTCCCCTTTCACTGAAAGTGGGGATACTAAATTTAGGTCTGTGCATCTGTCCGTGTGTCTTTCTGTCTGTCTGTAACACTTTCAAGAAGCCTTTGCATTGAAATTTTACACAGCAACTCTCTGTGGCTCGAGGGAGACCCTTATTGATTTTGTGATCAAAGGGTCAAGGTAATTATGCAATAAATTCTGTATGTTGGAAAATTGATTTGTTTTTGAAAAAAAAACATTGTCATAACTTTTATGAGACAGTATTAATAATTTTTCATTCAAATAAAAAGCTACAATCTTGACATAAATCCATAAAATCTAAACTGAAACTGGTTATCTTTGTTTTTAATGATTAATGCATGATTAAACCACGCACGAACAACCTAATTGTATAATTATAACATTGTAAGCACTCGGCTTAACTAACAGAGTTGATTTTGTGAAATGTTGGATTGAAATTTTATCCTTTTCCTTATTCCTTTTTATATCACCCTCTATGATCTCATAGGCATTCCTATTTATCATCTTATACATGTATTCCCTTCTTTGTTACTGTCATATTGTTATTTGTGGGTTTAAGTCTAACTATCATTACAGTAATCATGGTAATGCATAAAATTGCACATTATCTTATTAGCGACTGATATCTATTGCTATACTATTCACGGGTGCTTGAAGACAGAAATATCCCCTTTCCCCATCTGATATAGACCCCTTGGTCTGTTCGACGTATGTTTTTCTCATTTATTATACATATTGTATATACCATAGATGAGAAATATGTAATTTTATCATCAATTTGGAAATTGGCTCTAGCAAACATATAACAAGAGGCCCAAAAGGTTCGAAAATGGTTATGTACTATGTACAAGTATATATAAGCAAACGATAATGACTTTCGACAAAAGAGAACCATTTATTTGTTACTCTGTATTTTTTCAACTTCCAGAGAATCGAACCCAGGACACCTGTCAGTCTAATGACATGTGCAGCAATACACTACATTGTATACCCAAAGCACTACAAATGAAAGCTAAAGATTATTGTGCACTAGCTTTAAAACAAATTTTTCCAAATTTTCAGCATATATATCACATATTATGTGTATTAAGGAATTTTTTTGTCAATGTATCAATGTCCTTTCCTACTTAAATGAAATATTCTGGGGTTTTTTTTATCAATATTGAATAATTATTTTATGTTTCAGTGCAAGGATTAATGGATATACCAAATAACAGAGCATTAATATTTGTGCAGTAACTGTTTTATGTATGATATATACATTGTAAAAAAAAAGTTTTCCATAATTTTTTTTCAAAATCCTGAGTCAATCCCCAGGGGACGATATTTTAATTCAAACAATCGAGAAGAGAAAAACGACATATAAAAATCGGAATATTGAAGCAAAGTAGTTAGGTACCTGAATACTTTCAGAGCCGTACATGGTTCGAAAATGGTTATGTACTAAGCCTATGTACAGACATGTAAGCAAACGATATAGACTTTCGACAAGAGAACCATTTATTTGTTACTCTGTATTTCTTCAACTTACAGAGACAAAAAACGACCCGATTGTCGAAGTCTTTTAGTTATCTTGTACTCGAGACAATGAATCTTCCATGCCATCTTTGTTGTACTTTCGGTTTGACGAATCATCTAAATTTAAACTCTCCTTCGATCATGCATCCCGGAAAATAACTGAACATCGTATATTTATGCCTTTTATTTGGAAATTAATGTACCTTTTTTTTCACGGTAAGTGAAATCGACGTCAGACATTTTTGATAGAATAAGCGTCGGGCGCGTTTGACGTAATAACGTCACAAACGAGAATAACGTCACATAACGTTATTTTACGTGGTATGGATCTTTACCTTAAAGATTGAGGGGCAATATGAAAACCGTCAATCCTTCTGTGTTCAATAATCCAGAAGTGAAAAGAGAATGAGATGGACTACGTAAGGATTAATGTACGAGTAGCGCTCCATTCCTTAAAAGTAATGGAGCAGAGGCCCCGAAGGGGCCGAGGCCTATAACTTTTAAGGAATGGAGCGCTACGAGTATATTAACCCGCGTAAAATCCGCCTTTCTGAATGCTTATTTTCATTGTTTGTTAATACAAAATAACGAATATTTATATGATACATTGTAAATACTTTTTACATATTAGTAGTAGTATTTATATATAATATAGAAAGAAAAACTAAAAAAAGTGTACTGAATTTAATCTAAACCAAAGTATTTCAACTTCCTCGTTAGCTCAGTGAAATGAGCATCGGACTGCTATGGTGAGGGTACCGGGTTCGATTCTCATCAGGGGTGATCTAGTTTTCTTAATATGAAACTAACCTTTGAAATTTTCAAAAACTCTTCTCTAAAATTTTCTAAGTTCTTTCCTTGGTAGAAGCACGGAAAGGAGAATAAGACCATAACAAATTTCGTTTTCAATGTTATTTGCAACTCTCCATTCCTTAAAAATAATGGAGCACTCAAACAAAAGAATGACGTCACAGGAGGATTTTACATGATCAGAAAGCACTGGTCCCTGCTGACAAAGCAGGTAACAACATTGTCTTCGTTTGTAAGGCTCATTATATAATTTCTATTTTAGAAAAACTTGGATTTACATGTAATTCTTCAAATGGTAATTCTACTTATACTCATACTTCCCTTTCCAAGTAAGAAATTTTTCGAATTCATATGTCAGTTTTAAATGTTTTTAATATTCAACAGAGCAAAAATGAATTTGAACTACCCTACATATATACTGGATTCCGAAACTTCATAAAAATCTTTACAAACAAAGATATATTGCATGTTCCAGAAAATGTTCAACCAATCCTCTTTTGTTACGTCTCACTAAGATATTGATAGTAGTGAAGGAAAAATTTCAAGAGTACTGCGCAACAAAGTATTGAATCAGATGTGGATACTCAAAACTCTAAAGAACTTTGGACAATTTGAAATCACAAGAATTAACAAAAATCAACAGCTTAAAAAGTTACGACTTTAACACTTTATACACAACCATTCCCCATGATAAATAAAAGTCCAGGCGTTTTGATATCTTTGACAGCTGAACTCGTAAATTTACTTACCTGGTCATTGGTCATTTGCAAAATTATTTTGTTAAAACATATTCGGATTGCACACACAAGTACTCTGATATTGACATAAAAAAGATGCTTGAGTTTCTGATTGACAATATCTTTGTGGTTTTTAAGACCAGATCCTCCAACAATCTATTGGAATTCGCTTAGGTACCAATTGTGCTTCGTCATTGGCAGACCTATTTTTATATATATACAAAGCATAATCTGTGCATAATCTAATGCGTGAAAAGAAGAAAACACTTGCTGTGGCCATCAGCTCGACATTTAGGTATATCGACGACGTATTCTCAATTAACAATCATGGTAATTTTATTCCTACATCAATACGATATATCCTAGTGAGCTTGAAATAAAAGATACCCTAGAAACTGACAAATCTGTTTCATACTTAGATATTTTACTTGAAAAAGACGTTAATGGTAATCTAACAACTTAGCTTCATGATAATCTTGATGACTTTATTTTTTCTATCGTCAACTTCCCTTACTTATGCAGCAATATACCTTCATCACCTGAATGCGGAGTGTATATATCTCAGTTGATTCGATACGTAAGAGCATGTTCTCTAGTAAACCAAATATTAAAGCTGATGTACAAGTTTAAACACATTTATTGATTTTTAAGTAAACGTCCTCTCATTAACGTTATCCACATGCATGTTCATATTACTTTATAATAGTAAACATTCTACCTGGTCTGTAATTTTATCTATCATTTTCATATAAATGAACAATTTTATCAAACTTAAATATCTTCCGCAGGTGTTTAAAGGTGTACAAGATGATTTTAAAAAACAACAACGGATGAGTCCTAATGTTCTTTGTGCTTAATATATAAACATTAACGACACAAAGTGACGATTTTTCAAGCATGAACACCACAAACTTTGTAGCAACAACGGAAACAATCAATTAAATACGTATTTTTCTTGTAATTGATGGACCATGTACAGATTTATTTGGATACATATTTCGACAATATATTCCAGAGGTCGATTTTCCAGATCTTCTAGAGGATAAAGCAAAAAAGAAAGTATTATATAATAAAGCAAAATTGAGTGAAGTTCAGAAGAAAATCCGTTACCCGGGCGTTGGACAATTTTTGGGGAGTTATGATGAACTAGATTTGTGTTTACTCTACACTCTTATAAGAAATTTATCGGAAATACAGCCTCATAATAACAAGTGGGGTAAACCCCACGACCCTTCTGATCGATCAATTTCTGCTAATATTGATCGAATCCGAGAAATGAGGAACAACTGCTGGCATTCCTCTAAACGTACCCTTCGAGACACGGACTTCAATACAATTTGGCAGGAACTGTAAACAATTGTCGGCGAGATTGAAAGAACGGTGACTGGTGGAGGAGGAAAGGCATTCACTGAAGCTATGACTCGTTTGAAAACAGAGAGTCTAGACCCTATAAGTACCCCAAAATTATCCAAAAGCTTTGGAATTCTATTGAGGATAATACAGGTATAACATACTGATTCCTCATTTCCCTGAAACGTGTGAAAACTATCTCTAACATGTTCTTTGGTCTTTTTATGCTGCTATGTTGTAACATCTTTTTAAATTATGTTTGCTTTTAAAGTAATTCTGAAAGCAGTTTAATGATTATTAATGAGAATGATAGCTTTTTTTTTATTGTTATATCAAGATAGATAGAAAGACATAACACAAAACTTCATAACTTTTTTAACAAAAATGCTTAAAGAAGTAAAACGTAAACATCAAACACAATTCATAATTACAAATGAATAGAGAAATATAATCTTTTCTTGATTTGCGATTGAAATGCCAATTCATCTGCTTTAAAAATCCTATTTTCCTGCTCCGGATCGGAGCAGGTTTACGTGTCACCGGTAAAACTTACTCTGCGACCATTTTATCGTCATTAACAGTGCATATACCAAAGTAAAAAAGGGAATTTCCCCTTAATCAAATTAAAAATTGGTTGAATGTCAATTGTGTTCAAAAAATTCAACGCGTTCATTAACTTTAAGGTATGTAAAAGAAAAAATCAAATTAGACAAAAAAATGATAGTCATTCGTATTTCAATAGTCGTTACAATATGCTTCACATATGATTAAAATGTATGAAATAATACGGAAGACCGTTGAGGCCAGTTCAGAGCAAAAAATAAATTTTATTGCAAAAAATATTGCGCTTAAAAGGAAAACATTGCGATTAATTGAGATAATCGTTGCGTTTAAACTCAAATTACTTTGCGTTTAATCGAAATATTTTGCGTTTAAACGCAATACTTTTGCGATTCAACGCGATTTTTTCTTTGCGTGTAAACACAATAATATTTTCGCGTTTCAACGCAATAATTATTGCAATTAATCGCAATGTTTTGCATTTAAACGCAATAATTATTGCGAT
The DNA here is from genome assembly GCF_032062105.1 of Saccostrea cuccullata. Classification (NCBI taxonomy): domain Eukaryota; kingdom Metazoa; phylum Mollusca; class Bivalvia; order Ostreida; family Ostreidae; genus Saccostrea; species Saccostrea cuccullata. Next base: position 212,141 of record NW_026926595.1, on the reverse strand, counting down.
GAAAGGCAATCTTTTGCGTTTGAACGCAATAACTATTGCGATTAAGCGCAATAAGAATATTTCTTTCTCTGAACTGGCCTCAACGGGCTTCCCTATGAAACCAATTTTTAATTTCTTTTTTTTTTTCGACAGTTATATCTGGCATATGAATATTCAGAAGGATGAAATTAGAATTATCTTTTAACGTTAAATCATGGCAATCTTACGACAATTTAAAAGGAAACTAACTTTTTTTCTTAATTACATATTTCCTATATATTTAAAGCAATATACTGTAGAAGTACTTTTTACCGCGTGGTATTGATTTACGCTATGTACGCGGTCTTAATTTTTCCGCGGAAATTTGTCCAAGCGTTCTTAATATAAATGTAAGACATATAGTGACAGTCTAGGAGATCCGCGTAATTTTCTACACGCAGATAAAACAGAAATTGAGATTACGCGGAATTATGACCCCGTGGAAAAAAGTACGTCTACAGTATATTTAATTTTTTCTGTGTGTGTGTATAAAAACATATACATATATATACATATATGTAGTGTTTACAGTTATTCTACTGCACAGTGACAACGTTTTGAGTGTGTTCTAGAAAGGAGTATTTCATTTTTTCCTATGGATGTAATGAACAATTCACTATGAATTTAAATGTGAGGAGTTAAGGACAGACGAAATGTTCCTCTGTCTATATTATATAATTTCCCCAAGGTTTTGTCATTGAAGAATTACTACTTTAACATCTTTACACACAATAAATTGAGGTACCTTACCAGGCATTTACGCGAGATACCAGAGGATGGCATGTCTTATATTATCCTTTAGGGAAAAAAAACTAAGCCAAAATCAAGTTTTCAGTGTTTCAAATTTTTAAAAACAACTAGAAACTGGTTTAGAAATCAGAAAGTGATTAAAATTTTGTATACTTCTCATAAATTATATAGATATACAAAACAGATATTTGGGGAACGTAACGTCTGACATAAATACAACCCCTGACTTTTGAGAGGTGGCATCAGGTGCCCGGGAATAGCTAGCATCTCTTCTTAACAGATTCAAAAACGCTGGGAGTCCTTTGTCTTTATTAAGTAAAAGCAACTTTCTGTCGTCTATCTTAATTAATACAAAAAGCTAAGGTCTTTCAATTGTATGAAACAAATGGTCGTATAAATAGAAAGGGGCACGTGATTTGAACGATATATAAAATACTTTTAAAAACATAGCATCTCTGTTCTTTTGTGCCATAAATAAAAGCTCTTAAAACCCTTTTTTGCTCGTCAAGGATTTTTTTTGGAAGTTGATAATGCCCGCAACACAAAATGAATGGTGTGCCTTCCACCACAACCCATCTTGAAAGTGCTTCTTACGGGCTTGCAAAAAGTCAGTCGAAATTTAACCTAATGATAAGTTCTTACGCCAATAAGTCAAGGTAGCGACACTATCGCTAAGAAATGTATTTGACTCTGAGTATGTTATCTGAATATCTGAATCTGAAATAATACCGTCGAACATATATTGGTTAAATTCCACTTAACTTTTCCTGTATTTAATGGAAATATTTATTTTCTTGTGTTACATTTAAACATATCCTGACCCTTTACCTGTATTTGAAGGGAGGCATGTGATTTCTTGTGTACAACATATTCTACCGTGATTGATAACTATGTTTATTGTAAAACTTTATAAGCGTTCAATGACCATTCTACGGAAGCCCAATAGTGCAAACGAAATTATTAAATAAAGAAAAACGAAATTAATATATAAAGAAAAACGAAATTATTAAATAAAGAAAAACGAAATTAATATATAAAGAAAAACGAAATTATTAAATAAAGGAAAACGAAATTAATATATAAAGAAAAACGAAATTATTAAATAAAGGAAAACGAAATTAATATATAGAGAAAAACGAAATTATTAAATAAAGAAAAACGAAATTATTATATAATGGCAAACGAAATTATTAAATAAAGAAAAACGAAATTAATATATAAAGAAAAACGAAAATATTAAATAAAGAAAACGAAATCAATATATACAGAAAAACGAAATTATTAAATAAAGAAAAACGAAATTAATATATAAAGAAAAACAAAATTAATATATAAAGAAAAACGAAATTAATATATAAAGAAAAACGAAATTATTAAAAGTAGAAAAACTGAAACTAAAATACGGAATTTATAGAGGTGCACGGTAAGGGTCTGAACCCATAAATCATTAGTGCACCGCGTCTGATGGACCTGATTTTGTCTCGACAATAAACGAGCGAGATGTTTGCCTTTACATTCACCTTTTCCTACATCGAAAACATATCCATTACAATTCATGGATGGGGAGAATTTAACCTTTGATATCTAATTGCACAACTATTTAAGAAAACATGAACGTTTACAACTCGTAATTGTTGAATTTTTAACATTAAGGAAATTCCCTCATCCATTATTCAACTATCGCACAATACATTCATTAGAAAATGCTGTAAAATAATACGTTATCGATCGGACTTGGGTTTATTTGACGTTATAAAAATTGTTTAATGAGAACAGGTGCAAAAAGTAAAACAAGTCAAAGAGGTTACAAGAAGTAGATTTTAATGATTGCTTACTATATTAGAAGTAAAGCAAATCACCTTCAGTTGATTCCTTGGTCTTATCAACGCATAATTAGAGGTGATGTACTGGCTACTAGTACTTGTTCTCACATATTATAAATGTCAAACTCTCAATCTGTACTATTTATAAGTCAGTGGTACTATAGTTCTTGTTCTCATATATTTTAAATGACAAACTCTCAATTTGTGTATTTATAAGTCGGTGATATTTGTGAACAAACAATGCACACTCTTGTAAATAACAAATCCCACAAAGTAATCAAATCATTTTTCTTTTTATAGTTTAAACAATCTAAGATTTATGTGTACACAGATCGGACGCTAGGTTAAGTTCATGGGAATCCAGTAATACGATACGCAAGGTCTTGACCTTTTGCGATTCAAGTGCTCTTTTGAATTGGATGTCATTAATTTTAATCATGCAGAAACAGCCACCCTCATGATCCTCTATGCATAATGCCACACATTAACAAATTACGTATACCGTTAAACAATTATTGACAATTTACTTCGAACATTAGATTGAAGTATTTGTTTCAGTTGATATTTTCTCTTTCTCCCTCACTCTCCTTTTTATTTAATAATTTCGTTTTTCTTTTTTAATAATTTCGTTTTTCTTTATATAATAATTTCGTTTTTCATTATATATTAATTTCGTTTTTCTTTATTTAATAATTTCGTTTTTCTCTATATATTAATTTCGTTTTTCTTTATTTAATAATTTCGTTTTTCTCTATATATCAATTTCGTTTTTCTTTATTTAATAATTTCGTTTTTCTTTATATATTAATTTCGTTTTTCTTTATTTAATAATTTCGTTTTTCTTTATATATTAATTTCGTTTTTCTTTATTTAATAATTTCGTTTTTCTTTATATATTAATTTCGTTTTTCTTTATTTAATAATTTCGTTTTTCTTTATATATTAATTTCGTTTTTCTTTATATATTTTTGGTTTGCACTACTGGGCTTCCGTACCATTCGGTACATCAAAAGTATGTGCAATGCATACGTGTATTTGAAAAATACAAAATGAAATGTGCAAAATCTCTCAAACATCTGTTTGGTAGGGGAAAATTCTCATTGCAAAAAGGGGGATGAAACACATTGTAAAAGCTTTAGAATAGTACTATGTAACTTAATGTGTTCCTTTTAAATGTAATAAATATTTACGCGTTAAAAGAAGAAGTTTCACTTATTAAATTTTGTTTTTAGTTAAGGAAAATATATATTATTATTTGGACTATTATCTATAAAAATGACATACCTTTTTGGCCTGTCAATGTATTATGATGAATTCGATAATACATTTTTAAATCCATAAATCTTCCACAAGAATGATCAAGCTACATAAATAAGATCATCCAAAAATAATTAAGGAATGGGTTTATATATTTTTTTTTATATTTTCCTTAAAATGCAAAAACTGCAATTTCCTGAAGCATGTTTTCCAATACCTGGACGCTCAGGTGACGATTTTTAGTAGAAAACTTAGTCTTTACTTTATCCTGATGTTTAAAATTAATCATGGAGTGTTTGTCATAAATTGGTTCATTTATAGGACTATTTCGTGCATAAACAGAGTCTAAATCTTTAAAAATAATGTCTTTATCCTTAAATATAAATTGACTGTTTTTTGGGGTTTTTTTTTGTACTTGACCCAATATTAAATTCTGTAAATGATATAAAATATAAGCAGCTAAGAATTCAAGTTATGAGATTATAACTTATTAGAAATTTACACTTAATTAGTTCTGTAAAATCTTGAAGTACATTTAGTAATAATTTTATTGAAGAACATGTAAGATATCCTTTGTATATTTATTGTAACTCCTTTTTAGCTCACCTGAGCCGAAGGCTCAAGTGAGCTTTTCTGATCACATTTTGTCCGTCGTCCGTCCGTCCGTCCGTCCGTCTGTCTAGCTGTCTGTCTGTCTTTCTGTCTGTCCGTCCGTCCGTCTGTCCGTCTGTAAACTTTTCACATTTTCGACTTCTTCTCAAGAACCACTGGGACAGAAAAGCTGAAACTTACATGGGAGCATCCTGGTATAGTGAAGATTCCAAATTGTTCAAATCATGACCCCCGGTGGAAGGGCGGGGCCACAATGGGGAATCAAATTTTTACATAGGAATATATTGGAAAAATCTTTGAAAATCTTCTTCTCAAGAACCACTGGGCCAGAAAAGCTGAAACTTATGTGGAAGCATCCTGAAGTAGCGTAGATTCAAAAATGTTCAAATCATGATCCCTTGGGGAAGGGCGGGGCCACAATGGGGAATCAAAGTATTACATAGAAATATATAGGAAAAATCTTTGAAAATCTTCTGCTCAAGAACCACTGTTCCAGAAAAGCTGAAACTGATGTGGAAGCATCCTGGTATAGTGTAGATTCTAAATTGTTCAAATCATGACCCCCAGGGGAAGGGCGTGGCCACAATGGGGAATCAAAGTTTTACATAGGAATATATAGGAAAAATCTTTGAAAATCTTCTTCTTAAGAACCACTGGGACAGAAAAGCTGAAACTGATGTGGAAGCATCCTGAAGTAGTGAAGATTCTAAATTGTTCAAATCATGACCCCAGGGGGAAGGGCGGGGCCACAATGGGGAATCAAAGTTTTACATAGAAATATATAGGAAAAATCTTTGAAAATCTTCTTCTCAAGAACCACTGGCCCAGAAAAGCTGAAACTGATGTGGAAGCATCCTGGTATAGTGTAGATTCTAAATTGTTCAAATCATGACCCCAGGGGGAGGGCGGGGCCACAATGGGGAATCAACGTTTTACATAGAAATATCTAGGAAAAATCTTTGAAAATCTTCTTCTTAAGAAACACTGTGCCAGAAAAGTTGATACTTATGTGCACATGGAAGGATCCTGGTTTAGTGTAGATTTCAAAATGTCTAAATTATGATCAGTTGGGTAGGGTGGGGATGCATTATGTATTACTAGGAGGAAATCTGGTAAGGAACAGAATGGTCAAAGCTTCTCAGGTGAGCGATGTGGCCCATGGGCCTCTTGTTTATTAATTTAATCTTACTGTGTGATTTCAAATGGTTTGTTTCTTTATTCAGAAAAACAAGAAATTTTAGCAAATGAATTAATGACAACACAACTGAGACATGACAGTGAAACATCAGATTTAACATTTAAGCAAAACAAACAGGAAGAAAGGAATAACAAACTCGGTAAGTCGTATAATAGTACTTTTATCTTTCTTTTTCAAAATTTTTCTGAAAATTATAGAATTATAGGATTCGAAATTTTACTCATTAATTTAATTTGTATGTCTTATCCATATAGACAATTGTAGAGTTTCTGAATATGTTTTTGTACAGTTTCCTTTTTCGTGTAATTTACATGCTTTTTGCACCATTTTTTTCTTTTTACAAAGGAAAAAATAGAACATGGGATGAAAATTGTAGCAGGTAAGATTTGCGAAGAACAGTTTTTTTTTTCTGAATCTGTTGACTTGAGAAAGAGATATTTATATTTATTCACGTCAGATGTAAAATGCCCTGAATTACAAGTACTGTTGCTTTCCATCTCATAAATTTTGAAATACAACAAAGAACTAGCAATAAAATGCAGATTGGTTTGTAAATCTTTGAAAATCGGGATAGTACGTACAGTACACAAAAGGTGGTTCATGACAGAATAGAACTGGATACTTGAGCGATGTGATAGCATCTGAATAAAGTGTTTAGTGTTTATATGAATCAATATTCAGCGCTTCGCAAAAAGAATTATTTTGAATGCAGATATATTTGCACATGTGGCATATACCGTTTCAGGTCAGCTTATTCTATTTGATCTATAAAACTAAATGCTAAAACTTATGAGAAAGCTCGCACCATCAGCTGATAGGGTTTACATTCTTAATTTAAAACTATAAATGTTTCCAAATGGATCATACTTAATCTGACAAGATAGATATATTTAAAGAAGATTGCAAGTACTTGATATATTTCACAAAAAACACTTGATGCATTCATATGAATAATTGCAATGAAGAATATACATCATTTTTATCTTAGAAAGTACATGTGCTATTCTTAAAGAACACACGTCGTCCAAAGTGTATGTTAGAACCACGGCAGTTGATGCCACAATCGATACGCTAAAGAGACGCAGTATCGCAATATTGACAGGAAAACATGGTGTTGGGAAAAGTACAATTGCATATCAAGTCCTGCTTGAGCCAAGCAGGGAAATTGACACTGAAGAAGAAGGTGACCCTATCAATAAAACGAAACGAAAACCATTGATTATAAACACGCCTGACCAATGGCTGAGGGCTGTCAATCCAAACAATTGTTTAATTGTCTATTTACAAGATTTTCTCGGATCAACCAATCTTGATAATGGGGCTGTTGAATGTTGGAAGAGACATTTGGATGCCATATATGCACCCGCAAAGAATTGCGATGTTCGTCTTAATTGGATTGCGGGAGAATATTTTGATGGGAGCAGAGGAAAAATTGTTTAATCACAAGTTGTTTCAAGAAGAGTTTGAGATAAAAATTTCCACTAATCTCACTAGGGATGAGAAAAAGAAAATGTTTGAAGCATATGAAGGGAATTACTTCATCGGAATTAAACAAGTAAATGAGAGCAATGTTGATGCAGTAAAGAAAATAAGCATGTTGCAAATCCCAGATAGAGAGAAGGAAAATATTATAGACACTAATCCCTTTTATGGATTTAACCTTGTATGCTATCAGTTCTTCTCAAGACCGGAAATCCTCGAATGCAAATGCGATTTTTTTAGTCACCCTGATAACAATTTATTTAATGCAATAGACGACAAACGCAAATCAGACAGTTTTACAGAAAAGTTGTCATATGCAATTTTAGTGTATACATCTGTCCATGAAAAAATGAACCCGAATAAAATAACCAACAAATTGTTTGAAAGAATTTGTCTTGAACTAGATATTGCTGGCAAAGAAATAAAACGAAGTAAAATATTAGATGCAGTAATGTCTCTTAAAGGGTCCTTTTTAGAGGAAAATGAAAATGGTGAGTACGTTTTTACACATGAAACTGTATTTGAGGCAATACTTGTTTCTTTTGGTAAGATTGCACAGGAAATTGTTATCAGTACATGTAGCAGGAGAAAACTGTCTGAGCCTGCACGAACTCTAGAAAATAAGCGCAAGGATGGTGAGATTGTCTTAGATATTTTGGAAGATAATTACGAAGTTTTAGCTAAGGGGTTATTGTGTTACGAACAGGATGGTGAAAATATAAATCCTTGGGAACTAGCTGAAGAAATATTGTGGCAACCTGCCACCGAAGACCCTGCTTTCGTTTCCGTTCTTTTAAACCTTGTAGAGTGTGATAATCAAAGTGACATTCTTAGAAATATTTGGTGTGCAATCACAGGATCATATTCATCTGTAATTTTGGAGAAAATGCTAGAGTTATATGGACCTCACACTGTCTCATGTTCAAAAAAAGAATCTGAAGCAAAACAGAATGAACGTAATTTGCCTGTCCCAACAAAAGGTGTCCAGGAAAGAGTCAACTTGAATGCATTGAGTAAAACCTTGCAACAAACTACAGGGCCTCAACAATCACAATCATTCGTTATTTCTCGTGAGGCATTGAAAATATTCTTACGTCAATGTATTAATAACTTTACTGGAAGGGAAAAAACATATAGCTGTGTATTGTACATTCAACAATACAAATCCTTGACTTCATTGTTAAGCGATGAATTTCATTATTCTCCTCGTGGAATGACTCTCCTGCACTGTTGCATACTTCTTGGATGGGAAGATGTGGTGGACAAAATTTTGGAAACCCATAAACCAACAACTTCTAAAAATGAATGGACCTGTGCACACTTTGCATCTTACATAGGCAATTTCTCTTTGTTGAAAAAGTTTTTGGATTTTTATAACTGCGCAGAAGCTAGGACAGAAGAAAAATACTCATTGCTACAGACAGCATTTATTGGAATACGGTATGGTCCTGGGGAGACAAATTTGCCACTTTATTCTGTTAATGAACATAAAAGTTTTCAAATGACTTTATGTTTCCCATCAAAAGATCAATATAAAGAAGTTTTTGAATTTCTCTTTAACCTTGAGCTTCCTCATCTTCAAAGTGATCTCGGAATGATTGTCGATGATTTTAACAACAACATTGTTTATTATATTGTCCTTCAAGTTTAATGCTGAAATTCTACAGCTTTTGTGTCGACAAAATGAGGAAATTGCTTTACATCGCAATGAAAGTAAGCTACCAACAGTCTTGCACTGGTCTGTATTTCTTGGAAGACCTAGAATAACTCAAGATTTGTGGACAGATGGGGTACGCCCTGGTGACTATGATCTACCTTTGGAAGAAGCTCTTGCGCTGGGTGAACACTTTCAGAATAAGACCCTTGAGTTCTCCAGACTTTATGGTATAGACAGAAATAAATGGTGTTGGAACGACGCAAAAATGATATACCTGATATCCCGATGAAGCTTATGCCAAGTATTGATGTCGTTTTCGGAAGTGATGATGACTTCTTTATGATAAGAAGCTTTCTCCAAAGCCAAAGCGTGCTGAGCAGTAAATAATTACAATTCTTCGTTTTAATTTTTTTTTGTAGAAAAGCTGGGATCAAAATTTACAAATTCATCTTTACTAACATTGTATATGAAAGACTCTTTGTCAGATGGTATCCTAATTGATAGAATACTTTACGCAGGGATATTTATGGAAAACATTTTTATTCCTTATTTTTCATTAAGCAAATCGACATCAAACTTGGTAAATTTGTGTGCATCAAGTCAGTTATTTGAGGCTTATCATAAATTCGTACGAAACTCCATACCATAACAAACTTGCATAAAAGCTTGTGGCTTACCATTATGATCAAAATATAATTATATCTGAGTAGATGAATTGAATGTAGATTTTTTTTAAACTATATAAAATATGTATTTACGAATGTATGGTCAGGAATTCAAGCCTTAATGTTATCTTATCTTATATCCTAAAATCATACATGTATTACTTGAATGGGGTTTGTGTGAGTATAAAAGATCATTAAATTGAATAAAGCTCTTTTTCCAAGGCACACTGGATAAAGTTACAGGCAAGATAATGTTCTGTTCAAATAGTATCCGATGCAGGGAATTATTCATACTTTAAATGAACATTAGTACTAGACAATGAAGAAAAAACCTTCAATAGTCACGAGTTAAAAAAAAAAATTAGTACAGCTTGGTTACAACTGATTTAATATTTGCCTATCTTTAATATTAAAACGAAAAATTACAAGTAAATTAAAATGTTGACTAATACCTTTCTTTTTCTTTTTTTTTTTTGGGGGGGGGGGGGGGGGGGCTAAGGTGTTTCCATCAATTGAAGTCAATTTGTTTTCCACTCAGTTTGCCAAGGGAATGCTTCGTCTAGTTGATCAATCCACAGATTTTAAGTCGGACTAGTAAATAGAAAATGCCCCCCCCCCCAAGACCTGACTTAAAATATTTTGTTCATAAACGAAAATTTTTATTTATTTCCATTTATATTTATTTTTTGCACACATAATTCCACTTGCTGATGCATGATTCATCGTTCTTCCCTCTGTAAGTAGCCCTGTAGGTAGCACAGTCCTCTCCGCTTCCATAGACATTCGGTTCCTTCGTTGACCAATGTTTAAACGAAGTTTCTTAGCTTTTCAAAAAAATATGAACGTTCCCTCTTCTTGAACATCACTTGCACCAAGCTATATTGAAGATGAAATACCTTTTTTGAAGATATTTAAACAATACTGGAATACATTTTATAACGGCTACCTTTGAATTTTATACTATTGAAAATCAGCAAAACATTTTTCTATGACTAGTTAAAATACTCAAATATTTACAGAATACAAATTTAATACATTTTACCTCGTAGCCGGAGATCAATCCATTTTTCTTCCATTGCAATTTGAAGTTCTAACATGGCTGGTCCCATCAGATAACATGCTTGTATATAGTGTTATCCGTAAGAAAATTTCATTGATTATTGCTGTCTTCGGCAACTTTTAAATAAAATACGTGAAAATGCACATAGTTGTAATGTCACAATTTGCATCTAAAAACACGTGTTAGAAAAATGATTTGTGTGATTTTTTTCTGTAAGGAATTTCATTGATCCAAAGAGCCTGAGTTTTCTTTTTTTTTTTACACCAATTTCATTTTTTTTTTGTAGAAAATAACAGAGCAAGCAATTTTATTACAGATGCATGTATCAAAAGTGTACTCGACTAATCATATTTTTGTGCTCATTGACTTATACCCGCATCTTTGACGTACAATCTTACAATAGATATTATTAATACTTGTGATGCATGTATGTGAATCTGAGCTCTACAGCTTTGCATGACATTGTTCCTGCATATCACAAAATGGATAGCAAAGTCTAAATTATTTCACAGTATAGATGTCTTTAAATGGAAATATGTGCTCGATCCTTCTTGTATTTTATTAAAAACCAAAACCACAGTCAGGTTTAAATGTAAGCCCAATGCACATCCTCAAGTCTCAGAATCAGTATTTATGAACAAATTACAAAACATGTGTACCATGTTTAAAACCTTTAGAGCCAAACACTTTAAAATTTAAGCCAAATATACATTTTAGGTTGAGCAATCTGTATAAAATTCCAGAACATATAAACATCCTCTGAGGTCTCTTCAAAACATAATTGCTACATTGATAGTAATTTAAGGAACTTTCCAAATTTGGTTACTTCTTTTTTGTCAACACAAAAGGGTTACATTTGCTATACAATCTTTTACATAGATTGACAAAACAAAATGTGAAAATATGGGAACAAGACACGTTTTTTTTCTTTTTTCTCTCTTTAACACTTCATTGGCGGATCCAGAGGGGGGGTTCCGGGGGTTGGAACCCCCCCTTTATTTTTTGCCAAGTGGAGAAAGAGAGAGAAAGAAGGGGGATAAAATGTTTCCCGAGAATAAGTATTTGTACGTCTAACTTAAATATGTTTTGAATAGATAGATTCTCACACATTTAGTATTTCCATTCACCTTCACTATTACTTTTTATGAGTGAATGGTAGAAAATATTCTACTTATTTTTATATATCTTATATATAATATGTAACATGCGAGGTTAAATTTGATATTAGATTCCCGTGATCTTAATTTGGCTGTGTTAGCTATATATACAAGAAGGTGCCGTTTTTTTAAAACTAAATCTTATGAAGGAACTAAAATTTAATTCAATGTTTTATACCCAACCCAAAAAGGATTTTCAAATTCTTTAAGAAAATTAATTCTACTCTTCGGAAATGTTGCAAATCCATTCAATTTTAAGGCTTCAGTAGTTTTTTAAATGTGTTATTTTTTTTATATGGACTGGGGGTACCTTTTCAAAGAAAAAAAGGACGTAAAACAAAGATATTATTTTCCACAATCTTTTATTTTAATATACATGTGTGTGTGTGATTCTTTGCCTGAGAGTGTGTAAGGGCGGGGGGGGGGGGGTTAGATGGACACAACCCTGGAACTCCCCCCCCCCCCCCCCTTTCGAAAATTGCTGGATCCGCCCCTGCACTTAGAGACTAGAGATAGAATTAAATTCGGCTTTTTAACGTTAATGTGTTTGATTCATACTGATGGAGTAATTTAGACATTTATTTATTCAAAATGTTCAATTTCATCAGAACACCAATACAGGGGCACTGAAATTCACATATTTCGAAGAAGAATCCTGTATGCGCAGAAAAGATTTTTTTCTTGGAATTAATGTATTTTGACTATATTATAAATAGAGCCCCACCCTTACACAAGAACCATCTAACCTTTTGGGCCATGAAATGCACAGTTTTGGAAGAGACATTCTTGTTTATCATAACTATGTACTTCGTTAGTTTCTTTAATACCCTGGAGCAGAGAAGAAGATTTTCAAAGAGAAAAAGCATTTTCACTACATAATCTACATGTATTTACATTGTAGCCCCGTCCTAACAATATATCCTCTAGCGCCGAATTCACAATTTTGGTAGAGGATTCAATGCTGATTATATTCAAGCCAACAGGTTGACGCCTTGATATCCAGGAGTAAAGAAGAAGATTTTTAAAGATTGTCTCGGGCCACAGGGGGGCATGGACAATGAAATTTGTAATATCTGTTTCCCCTTACCCAGCACCGTGGGGGGATGCGGGTTAGAATAGGTCCTCAGTACCGCCTTGCTTGTCGTAAAAGGCGACTAAATGGGGCGGTCCTTCGGATGAGACCGTATAAACCGAGGCCCCGTGTCCTAGCAGGTGTGGCACGATAAAGATCCCTCCCTGCTCAAAGGCCGTAAGTGCCGAGCATAGGCCTAAATTTGCAGCCCTTCACCGGCAATGGTGATGTCTCCATATCAGTGAAATATTCTGGAGAGGGACGTTAAACAGTATACAAACGATCAATCAACCCCCCTTACCTTTATATGCTGCGTGCTAAAAATTAGTTGAAATTGGTTGAGCCGTTGCAGAGAATAAGGTGAACTGTATAATTGTTAACGCACGGTTTACGACGAACGACGCACGACGGCGGAAAAAGAATATAGCAATAGGTCATCTGACTCAGGTGACCTAAAAATGAACAAGAAAAATACTGAAAAATATTTACGCTTTATTAAAATTATTCTTACAGAATCAACAAATAATGGAAAACAAAAGCGAAATTTTGGATAGATATTTTATGGAAGAAGAATTAAGAAAATAGTTACCATGCTAAAAGGTTTCTTTTCTAAAATGGATTGTAAGAAAAATTAATATGAATATTGCTTATTTGAACAAATTCAAAAGTAATCATTCAATTCTGTATTTTGGATGTTCAACTGTATAATAATTAGAATTTAGTGTATTGTATTGTATTTTATATTATTATGTCGTTTATACATATATATCTTTCCAATATTATTGTTTCATATCTGTACAAGGTAAACTAATATTTTACGATCGGTATTTTTTTCATAAAATGCCTAAATTCAATATAAAATACACCACGTGTTTAACATTTAGCGGAATGGTACAATGTGTATTTCTGATAGAATAAAGCGTTTTCAGTCAGTTTTTAATTTCGATAATAGGATGAGCAAGCAGCATAAGACGTTATTAAGAATACATACAAGTTAATTTTAAAATAAACATAATTAGTATACATACATGTATATTCCTAACGAATATCATCCAGGTACAATTTAATTTTTACTAGTCTGTTTTATACAACCATTGCTGACAATGTGTACACAAAAATATTTTAAGACGTGCAGCTGCATGATTTTTCTGTACATTTTACATAGATCGTTTATGGCCAGACATGTAAAAATGCTACATTTATGTGACAGTCAAACTTCTACATAAATAAAGATTGAAACTAGCTTTAAGGAACAAAGGAATTTGAAAACTTTCTCGGAATAGTCTTTTTTTTCAATTTAACATTCATACAATAAGGTTTTATCTGGCCTTTGGGGAATTTTAAATGCAGATCTTAAATATGCAAATAATTATAAACACTTGAAATGACAAGCAAATAATTATCATCTAATAAAGGCAAATCACAGCATTAATCATAAAGCAAAATCAGAGTGGGTTTCATCCAAAGCGTCTGTTAACTGTGTATATGTACATCAGAACCGTATGGAGATACTCGTACGTTGTACATTTTATTCATGAAATAATGATCATATCGTTTCTTATCAATATAACAACTCTTCTTTAGAGTTCATCATTACGTCGCGGATTCGAATCCCACGACGGGACGTGGTAACCAGTCCTTTAAATGATACCATATAAACAGAGGTCCCTTGTCGCAGAAGTTGTTGATAAGACACCTCGCTGCTCAATGTCTGTAAGTGTCAAGTAAAGGACAAAATTATCAGCTCTCCACCGGCAAGTGATGGCGTCTCCATGCGATCATATGAGTGAAAAATTCTCAAGAGGGGCATTAAACATTATACAACCAATCTATTCTTCTTTACATCAAGTGATCATTAGTTTCCCTTTTCAGCAAAGGAAAAAAAACATTGTCGAGCCTGACTTCAAATCAAACAATCTTCTACTGTATTATATATCATTTAGAAAAAAATATGTCTTATTAAATGCAATATTGCAGTATGCAAATTATCAAAATATAACCATTTATCCATGTGCTTTACAAATACGAAATCTTTTTCACAAACACAGATTCATTACGTCTCCATTTAAAGAAATATGTACCATCGTTTCCATCGATCTTTTGGTAAATTTCATTTTTCAATTGCAATGTTGTGATGACCAGTTTGATCTTACACTGCAGAATCAAGGAAATGGCAGCTTCGGAGACTGGTTCTTATTTTTGCAAACTCATGAGACAGTTTTTCCAAAGAACCCTTTTTACGTACAAGGCCCTCATATTCCTTTTCTATATTTTTTAGCAAGCATTTTCCATTCTGTATTTCTTGTGGGATGATCCTGCTGAATAACTCCTTAAATAATTGAGAGTATCGACCTCCGTATTTTTGATCTAAAATTTTTTTAACCGTGTCTTTGGTGATTGCATTTCGTCTTGTTAAAAATGACTGCTCAATGACTTCTTTTTTCGTTAATTTCAGCGTTTCAACAACACCTTTTGCGTAATTATAGGAAAGTACCATTGCAACCGCTGCACCAGCGGTGCATACAGGAATGCTACAAATAGGGGCCAAAAGAGAAAATGATAAAAAGCCGAAGCCAAATCCATAAAATCCACTCTTTAAAGCCTCCGAAAATATTGTCTTCAGTAATTTACTAATGTCAAAGTTCCTTGACGTCCCTCCTAATCTCTCTAAAATTTCCTCTAATTCTCTTTGAATTTCCTGAAATTTCCATGTGATATTTCTGTCTAAGTCAGAAATAAATATATCATCATTCTCCTCGATCCAACCTGAAATAGACTCTTCAATTCTTTTGGATATCAAAGCACCAACCCGCAGTTGAGACGTTCTTTTTAATGTCGAATCTTGGAGAAGAACTAGATTTCCAAAAGCCGTTGAGTTTATAAATTTCATTAAATTTTCTCCGTGTTTTCTTATTGCATCATCCAACATGTCTGTGCAAGTCTTCAACGTCTACAATCGAAGGAATCTATTTAGGTTTTTATTTATTGTATTTTAAATTTTCCATCAAATAACATCGAAATAAAATGAAGTATATAAATAAGTGTAGTAAAGTGTCCATCTATTATTTTTAACTTACAGTCTTGCTCTTTCTCTCAAGGCCTTCCAATCTTTTAAGACACTTCTCTGAGTCAGTTTGTAATTCAGGCAAGGATTTGCTTGCAGCGGATAATCTTGAGTTGATAAACATCTCTAATGTAGATAACATTTCTGCAAGAAATCTAAAATAAAAATGTTTACAGGTATTTGAAACAATTTTCTTTCATAGCGTTAAAGTAATAATGTAATGGAGAAAGGTGCATATAGTGGATTCGACAAGCATATGGCTTCAATAAATCAATATGAAATTTTGAAAAATAAGCAAAGGAAGCATTTTAAATTATCACATAGGTATATTTATATTTATGCATGTTTAGATAATGGTACATGACGTACAAAAATAAATACCTGTGACTATTTTCTATTCTTTTGTTGATATTTTTGTCAATGAGCAAATGCAGACGTTTTTCAAAGCAGGAAAAATTATAACTGTAGGTCGGATCTTTCTCGTACGCCTGATTGATACACAATGATTTTAAAATAAAAAAAATATATGCCTTTTCGTCAAATTTTATGGAAAATATATTCAGCCTCTGCATTAAAAAAAGTAAAACAAAATGTACTAAAGCAGAAAATTTGTGTGAAGAAAGATAAATAAAGAATCAACAATTTACCAGTTTGGCAGACATCTGTATGATGTTTTCAATATTCACTTTTGGCCAAGATTGTTTGATCCTATCAACAACATTGCGCCACTGCCTATCAGTGTTCCGCCTTTTCTTGTCAAACATTGCATCCCATTTATTAACAAGGAAAATAACATCAGCAGGGTCAAAGCATATCATCGTATCAGTTTTGGCCTTTATACTCTTCATGACCTTTACTATCTGTATTGAAAATTTAATTTTGAAATCATAATCATGTAATGACAAGATTTGAAAGCAACAGTTTATATATATATATATATATATATATATATATATATATATATATATATATATATATATATATATATATATATATATATATATATATATATATATATATATATATATATATATATAGTTTAAAGTTGTTGAAAGTCGATGTTACACATGAAAATAATTATAAAAGGAAAAGAAAATAGAGTTTCCAAATTTCATTTAACACAAACGCTTTATGGATTTCATAATCCGTCTTCAGGTGTACATAAAATGAACTGATTGTTTTGCTGGTAACGTTAACTATGACGTCATGACGTCATGAGAGTCTTTGCAGGGAAGGAAGTAATCTATGACGTCATAATAAGGCTACGTTACGTAAAAGATAGGGAAAATCAAATTGGACAATAATGTACAATTTATCATATTTTTCCCCAGTCTCAATAAACAAAGTAAAAAGGAAATTCTAATTGCTGGTATACAAAAAAGATAATTTCTCAATGTTAATGTTTGTTCAGTTTTGGTGAAAAAAGACTTATAAAGTAATTTTCTTTTGCTAATCTCATTGCAGTGGAATCGTTCCCAAGTTTATAAAAGGGCAAACATCGAAATGTTCACTGCATGGCGTGTTTTTGAGGCTTGAATTATTAATTTGTTGG
Source organism: Saccostrea cuccullata (assembly GCF_032062105.1). Taxonomy (NCBI): domain Eukaryota; kingdom Metazoa; phylum Mollusca; class Bivalvia; order Ostreida; family Ostreidae; genus Saccostrea; species Saccostrea cuccullata. Next base: position 194,774 of record NW_026926595.1, on the reverse strand, counting down.
CGATGTACGCGCATGCGGGTGGTTAATTTGGTCCCGGTCTGGCCGATGTATTCCTCTCCGCAGATGTTACTCGTAACTGGGGGAAAATATGATTTATTGTACATTATTGTCCAATTTGATTTTCCCTATCTTTTACGTAACGTAGCCTTACTATGACGTCATAGATTACTTCCTTCCCTGTAAAGACTCTAATGACGTCATGGCATCATAGCTAACATTACCAAACAAAACAATCAGTTTAATTTATGTTCACCTAAAGACGGATTATGAAATCCAGGAAACGTTTGTGTGAAATGAAATTTGGAAACTGCATTTCCTTTTTCTTTATATATATATATATATATATATATATAATTTGAGGGTTCATGAAATGCGTTCTATCCAAAAACTCATTCGAATAATATTTTGTAATGTTTGCTTTTCTTTTTTTTATGACGAACATTGTACTGAATTTCGAACATAAGTTTGTCACGAAAAATTAAAGTAAAGTTTTTTGAACGATTATGGATTACTTCAGCCTAAATGAACTGAAATGCACGCTAGGACCAAAAGAGATGAAACTTTCTAAAACAATGCTTTTATATAAGTAAATTTAATTTTTTAAAAAATCTTTTTTAGTTTTATTTTTACAGTCATTTGAATGTGGTATTGTTTTCAAAATGACTTCTATATAACGTCATGACATGGATATTATATATAGGAAGGTGCAAAAAATCCTGATTTTTCTGTTTTTTACCTGTTTCTGAAGCATACTAGAGTTCCTCGAGATTCAGAGCTTATTTGAAAAAGCCAAAATGAAATTTTTAAAATATCTGGATTCTTTTTATTTATTGTACGTGAATTTTATGCTTATTATTAATATTAGTAAAACAATGAAGTTAAATTATATAGCCTGTAAATAATGACGTCATTCTAAACTTTCATAGACCCGCCAAAATTCCTTCTTTCCAGTTTACGCAAAACGATACATTCAGTCCAGGAATCAGTATTCATATTATATTACCAAAATCTTACTTCATGTCATATAAAAATTTTTTGAGGAAACATCTTGTAGAATAAGGTGGTCATTTATAATAGTGCCCATCATACTAATGGTTTGGGTGGGATAACGTAACTAGAAATTTTTTCATGCATGAAAATTCTATTAAAAAAATTCAAAACTTAATTTAGACCTTTAGCTATGCTGATGTATTCCAAATTAATTACATCTGCTGCATGTGTGGTTATTACAACGTACTGAAGAAAGTTGAAAGCGTTCAATTTAAAGCAAGCTTAAAAGAACTGAAAATGTAAATTTAAGTATGGCCCTACACCTGAAACCACATTAAACAAATTGAATATGAATCTACATGAATCAATCATTTAAAAAAAAAACTTTAAAAAGATAGGGCTTTTATATTTGACATGTGCATTACCTGGGACAAAATTTGACAAAATATGTCATAAAAATGACATCCCACCCACAAAGATATCGAAAACGGGGGACCACAATTCTCTGAATTTGCCTGTTTTATTTCTTTTCCACTCTCTTGTAAAGCTTTAACATAAATGCATTCCTATGTCAATAAGGATTCGATATAATATATATAATAATATATATATATAGAAATAATGATATATAATAAATTTAATATATTTTATTAGTTAAAGAACCACATTAAGGTATCCAAATCTAAATATAAACATTTTTATGGAAGATTTTATAGATGCTATAAAAAATTAAAGATTTCTTTATTTTCTATAAAACCATAATTTCATGTATGAAGGAGTAAGATTGAATACAGTTTCCATGGTAACGGAATACCTATTAAATTTAGAATATATTTTCTTAGTAAAACAGTCACTTTGACATATCCCAAAGTATACTTCCTTTCATTAACTTAAGACTATATAGTTGATATCAAAATGAAAACGTGGTTAAATGTCAATAGATGGCATTAGACGCCAAATTTAGAGGTCTGAAGGTGTATGTTTTTGACGTATGTGTATGTTTTCTGGCAAAGGAACGCCTGATCAAATTAAATTATATATCAATAGTAGCTTCCATGCCTTATCCCTCTCCATAGTAAAGATAAAAATTTTCTGAGTAGGTGCCTTAAATGGCTCCTACCCTATATACTTCTTTTCTTTGACTGTATCCGTAAATAACATTTATTTAGATTTCTAGATTAGTTTTAAAAACGTTAAGTAAAAGATTTGACGTCAAAATTTTTAAAATGCTTGATATTATATCTGATGCAGTTGACGATTTAATTTTCAGACAAATCTGTGCAGATATGGAAACGGAACATCGTGTGTTTAAAGGCATCCAAAATCTTAGTTTTGCTGAAAACTGTAATTTTGATGCAAATGAAGGCATTGGAGAAAGTGGGGAACCTTATCGAGCTTCACTTGATTTATACATAACAATGATTCATTGGCTAGAGGGTTTTATCGTGAAAACGCACAAGAAAGAAGGGGTAATACCCCCCCCCCCCAAACTCTCATTTTATGTGGAAATATTGAGGCATATACGACAAAAATGTGTGTACAAAAGAATTTTTTGTCGGACTAAGAACAGTTTAAACACGAAAATAAAATTTCTCTTTGATACTAGTAGATGCCGCCTGTGGTGTGAGATCCGCTGTCATATTTACTCTATAGGTATGTTTTTATTTGCATTTGAATAGCATTTGTAAAATACTCAGTTATCCTATAGGGGACCTCTATTATTTTATCCTCTATGGAGCCTCAATTCTTCCAGGCTATTTAACCGGCACGGTTGAGTAAATTCTTTTTTTCTGCTGTGTTACGCTAAAGCATGCACGGGTCATAATTACATAGTCAGTGAAAATCGAGTTAATTTCTACAATAGTCTGTAAGTACAACTACATGTGATACTGACACTCAGATTCTAAGGTGAGTACGAATTTTACTTATTCTTTTATTCAGTTTTTGTTAATTTCAATGTTCTTGGTAACTTTGTTCAAATGGCATGCTTTTAATTGTGTTTAATATTCCGTACATGTTGAAATTGTTCATTATGTAAAGCGTGTTTGTATAGTGTTCGTTTCTATAAATAGTTGTGTTATAAGTAAACGTTCGCGGGTTTTCTAGTATGGTGTTCCGTTTGTCTAACGTTTCATAAACGTATCTAGTGTATATTTGAGTATATCCCTTCTTGAGTAGTGTTGCATAAATAAGTGTAAAGAGTAATTAAGTGCAAGTGTGTGTAAAAAACGCAGCACTGCTGTATGCTAAATGCTGTATGCTAAAAGCTATATCCTAAAGGCTATATGTTATGTGTCATGTATGGTTAACCAATTGTGTGATAATTTGTGTAGTAACTTGTAACTTAATATTGCGTATTGTTTCTTTATGAGTAGGTCCCATCCCGAGATAGGGGGTGTGTGGAACAAGGAACTCTACGAGCCCAGTGAAATGTTGTAACTCTTATAACAGAATAAGATATATTTTATTTATTAGATATTTGAAACCTTTTGACTTTTGTTTCATTGACAATTCTCGTAGTGTGGATTAGAAGCTTAGTTATCCGGCAATAGTGGTTTCAGAAGTGGGATAGGAATCCTCAAGGGAAGGGATATCAGATTCCGGATAGAGAGCTAATCTATTTGTGTATCTCATTCAACGGCTCATCTACAAATATGACAAAAGCAGCAACTGTACCATTCGTTGTCCAGCAACATTGTCTAATATAATTTGATTCCGGCGACAAGAGCTGAACAACTTAATCTCTTATTTTAACATTCCTCTCAACGTTGGATGTTTCCTCTGTGAATTGTTTTCAAAATTAAAAGCTGTGTTTTGTCTCTATTCATTCTTTTTTGCATCTAGCTCCAAATATCTGCTGATTGACAGCAGGGATGAGGTAATCGTAATCAGTAATTGTAATCAGCTGTTATTGATGACAGTTTGCCAAATAATCATGAGAAATCAGTGATCACACATTTTCCTGATTACAAGTAATCGTAATTTAATCGATTACTCTGAAAAAAGTCATGTAATCATGATTACGTTTTGATTACTTTGTGATTACGATTATTAAAACAAAGTTCATAATTTTTTTTGATATTCATTGAATTTTTTTTTTCAGTGTAACAATTTGTTTATAAGCAAAAGTTTTTATGAAACTATAAGCTATATTTAGTTAGGTATCTTCTTCTTATGCTTCCAGAAATGCTTATAACCAGGTCGATTGTTGAGGCAATGAGTAAATTCTATCATTTCTTAGCTATATTAAGTAGTCATTTCAGAATGCTTTAGCAGCTTAGCAATTTGCCATTTTTAACTAGATAGTTGATACATGTATATACTTAAAAAAAGTTTTGATCTACATGATCAATTTAAAGTATGAATTGTTTTTGGTTTCAATTTTAAAACATGAATATACCGATAATGCAAAATTTTGTTTTCCCTACAAATCTTTGAATTAACTTGTGTATATATTTTTTTTATATCAAATGTTCCTTTATTGAGATGTCTGTTCTAAAAATCATTTTGTTTGATTTACAATGTACATAGAAAGATAATGTAAAATAATTAGTTTTAAAACACAGGTATTCTTAATTTAGGTCAGCTTGGGTAATAACAATTATTGAACTAAGTGGTATCCATGCTTGACCAGTCAATGTGTTAATTCTAGTAAAAACATCTAATAATTGGCAGCTCAATTGAAAAGTTCAGCACTAATCAAGAAGGTCAGTTACTTGTGTAAATATTCTCTATCTAATCCTTATATCCCTAACTATAATTATAAATAATATATATATTTTTCTATTTTTCTCAACCGTAACACAAAATAGATACTTGAATTAAAGATAGAAATTGGATGTTAAAAGATAAATCTCATGCATCTATATAAAGACATGTACCACCAAACTTTGTCTGAATTTTACGTTAGAAATATTACTAATATTAAAAGAAAGAAGAATAAAAACATGCCGTTGTCCTTGAACATTAAAAAAACTTAATGTAATCTAAAGTTATCAAAAGTAATCATGATTACATGAAGGAAAAGTAATCAGATGTAATTGATTACTTTGAAAAATGTCTGTAATCAGCTTGTAATCGATTACTTTTAAAATCCAAAGTAATTGTAACTTAATCGATTACTTTTGAAAGTAATCGACCCCATCCCTGATAGACAGATGACAGACGATGGCACTATGGCTCAATTGTCAGCAATGTAAATGCTGCAACAGTCATCCGTTTACAGAACAAACCAGGACAAAGGACTGGGGAGGATCACAGAACAACATTAGCTAAAAATTTATTATTATCATAAAAAAGGTATTCTTTGTTTTGTGATAAATTTAACTTCAAATTGAATTAAAAAAAAAATGATATCTACCTGTCTTCTTCCTATCAATCTGTCTTTAACATATTTTGTATTTGAAAAAAAAAATTGTTGCTGTACTTTTGTATTGTAGATTTGCTATGTAGAGAGTTAATCGGGACCCATAGGTTGAATCATTGCTGAAACTCCAAAATTTCCAAACTGATAAGAAGTCACTTCAGTAAGTTGTGTGTCTGTGTTGTGTAAGTAGTGTAAGTAGTAAGTGCTTTCAGTGTAAAATTTGCGTATTAGATAAAATCTTATGTGCATATTTGGCGTACCCAAGTGCATGTATATTGAACACAAAATAATGTGAACACCACTCTAAGTATGTTCGGAAATTTTGAGTTGTTTCAGTCAAGTTTGTTTTCGTTTGTATCTTTAATTATGTACTCTTGACGTTTGTTTATCTATTAATTATGGCTGAAAGGTTGAAAGAAATAATTGACTATGGGGTTACATTGGATTATAAGGAAGACGATGTGAGAGAATTTGTAAGAACCCAACAGGAAATCGAGAGAAAAGAAAGAAGAGCAGAAATAGAAAGACAGAGAGAAGAATTAGAGTATCAACGACTAAAAGAGAACAATGACAAGGAAATGAAACTTCAACAGATCTCCCACCAATGTGAAATGGAATTACTCCAGGAAAAAAAGGAAACTAAAGATAAGTTCAAGTGATGAGGTAAATGTAAAAATGAATAGACAAAAGATTCCAGCATTTGAAGATAGAAATAATGACATGGATAGTTATCTTAGGAAATTCGAGAGATACGCAGAAACACAGAAATGGTCAAAGTTAACATGGGCTACAAATCTCAGCGAACTTCTTAAAGGTAAGGAATTAGATGTGTATGTTCTATTACCTTCAGAGGAAGCTCTTGACTACGATAAGTTAAAATTAGCTTTACTTAAGCGCTCAGACCTTACAGAGGATGGATTTAAGCGAAAATCTAGATCCTCCAGGCCAGAAGAAGGTGAGACTTTCATTCATTTTCTGCGAGACTTAGTAGTTATCTGCAAAGATGGTTGAGAATGGCAAACATTGCTAAAACTTTTGAAGCTTTGTTTGATTTGGTTCTAAGAGATCAGTTTTTGCATGTTTGTAATAGAGATTTAACTCTTTTTCTAAAAGAGCGAATACCAAAATCCATTCAAGACATGGCTAATTTAGCAGATCATTATCAGATTATAGATCGTTTCTATATATTGTTGTGTAAGTTGTAAATTTTCGCTTGTTTTCTAGTATGGTGTTCCGTTTGTCAAACGTTTCATAAACGTATCTAGTGTAAATTTTTGTATAACTCTACTTGAGTACATATATGTGTAGTGCTGCATAGATAAGTGTAACGAGTAATTAAGTGCAAGTGTGTGTAAAAACGCAGTACTGCAGTATGCTATATGCTGTATGCTAAAAGCTATATCCTAAAGGCTATATTTTATGTGTCATGTATGGTTAACCAATTGTGTGATAATTTATTTAGTAACTTGTAACTTAATATTGTGTATTGTTTCTTTATGAGTAGGTCCCATCCCGAGATAGGGAGTGTGTGGAATAAGGAACAATAAGAATCCAGTGAAAAGTTGTAACGCTTATAACAGAGTATATATAATTATAACCTTTTGACTTTAGTTTCATGGAAAATTCTGGTAGTGTGGATTACAAACTTAGTCATCCGGCAACATCGGCCAAGCTGATTTTATGTGACCAGAAGATAAGAGAATTGGTGGAAGAAAAATGTTTTTGGAGAAAAAAACAGTGAATAATTACAACATACGGTGATTTTTATTTATGTAACCGTATAAACCAAGGTCCCATGTTGCCGTAGGTGCTAACACGAAAAAGATCCCTCCCTGCTATATGACCCTGAGTGCTGAGTATTTGTCAAAATGTGCAGCTCTCCATCGGCAAGTGGTGGCGTTTCCAAATAAGTGAACAGTTCTCTAGAGGGACGTTAAAAGCATACAATCAATCAATTAGAGAACACAAAATCGTCTGGAGGAAATCAATCAGAGAATCAAAGGGGAAATAAAGAAGCATGCAAAATATTCTACCTTGACTAAATCAGTGCTACATTATGACGTCATAGAAAGCTAGTTGACGTCAATTTAAGTATCAACTTTTCGTAATATTGGTATTTAAAAATGCAATTTAACTCTAGAAAATGAATAAAAACGTGTAAACATTAACAAAAAATAAATGTTTTTATTTTTGGCATACTGTATCTGTCATTTTGGTTAAAATCAAACACTGATGACGTCATATGTGTACATCAAGTAACTTGAGATTTGACCATGTCGTGTAAAGAGAATTTGGCTAAGACGGCATGTACAAAGATAAGTATAATGGAGTTTAATAGTAAATATCATGAATATTTTGTAAAATTCATATGGAATTTAGTTAATTTAAAATGTATGCTAATTTATTTCATTGATTATATTCTCTTTCCAAGACAGTCAGCTAGATACGTATCCTGGTCGACCTTTCCACTATTTTTGAAGACGAAAATAACGCAACAAAACAACAATAAGCTGGATATTTCAAAACATAAGATTTGTACAGATCAAAGGTTTGCCTTCTAAAATAATCGGGAAGTACTGCTAAAATCCCGAGTTAAGCATGGTTTTACGAAAAATCTCGGTTCATATGTATAAAATTCAAAACATCGGGAAAGGTTTTGTTTACGCTTATTAGCGGTTTTGTTAAAAAATCAAACTCATTTTTTTTAAGAGTCTTTTTTTTAAAGAGTTTTTTAAGAGAATTTCCCGAGAAATGATTTATATGCTTCCTTAACATACCTGCGATTACAGTTTGATGTTTAAAGATTGACGAAAAAAGATATCCCAGGGTACTTTTAATAAACTGATCATTGCTTTAAAAAAGGGCTTGTCATCTTTAACACAACTCACCCTATCTTCTTGAATTCCTCCTCCGCTGACTGGATTTACAACAAACACAAAAGCAACGGCATAAGGTAGATATTCATCTAGTATTTCATTGAGTTCGTCAGAATCTCCTACTCCAGGTGTATCAACAAGGGTAATGTTTCCCTTAAAAAAAAGCGATTGCTGAAAATCATGTTGAAATTGGATTTAAAGCATTTTTTTTTATTTCAGTTTTTCTTATGTTTAGAGAGTGTTTGCGACTTTTGTTTTGATACCGACGTTTTAAAAAAAATAACAATTTCTGAATTAATGATGTTGATTTGTATTTTGAATTATGTCAATAACTATTTTTTTAGAATTACTCTAGAAACACTGACTATACAACAACTACACGCCAAAAATATTCATGAATTTCGGAACGTTCTTTTACTCGCGAAAATTTCATGTAATGATCCAACAAATCAAGCTCATATTTATGTAACATACATATTGCTTATGCATGAAAATCAGTAATCGCAGACAGGCTCTCTCTGAAGAATCACGATATAAAAGATGATAAAATAAATAGTTGGTTTTCAAATAATTTTAGCAGGTTTTGCAAAATTATATATTTTTTCAAGACCACGGTTAGCATTGATAGTCGATAAATCGTCTTTTTCATCACAATTTAGTATTTAACATGCAATCCCTGTGTAAAATGTTTTAAACACAAAATTACAATGTAATATTTATCCATTATAAGAGAAAAGATAAAGTATAAAAATACTTTCAATAGCCTTATTGGATGGTGTATTTCAAGGAAATGAATGTCCTCGGATGGATTTGAAGCACTTTCAAATATACGTTCTAAAACATCACAAGTATCATCGACGTTTTCCTTAACGTAAATATATTCTGTCCCTTCCTCGGTACTTTGCGGATTGTTACGCTCTTCCTCAAGAATAAGATTTTGGTGTTCAACATCGTCCTCGTCGGAACTTTCCTTAAAGTCGCTCGAATTCTCCATGTTTTGAGGATCAGTTTCTCCGTTTTCGTCATCTATTACATCAAATATTTTCCCTTTTCGGTTAAATATTTTTATCAATTTCTCTTCTGAATGCATTATCTTGCAAATTACGTTTGTCGTTGCCTCTACACCTTCTGGAAGAATATCTGTTTTCAGGAGTAAATTTATTGTCGAAGATTTTCCTGCACTTGTTTCACCTTAGTAAAAGAGACGCACGAAAAATTACATATAGAACAAGCTTATTAATCGAGTTCGTGTAATCTGATTAAGGGAAAAATGAGGAACAAGGTCAGATATAAAGAGATGGAGGAGTGGGGGGTACATTTAGAACACATAATGCTACTATTACTGTGGTTTTATCAATATTCGTTGAGCATCAATTTTCGAGGATTTCGTTTTTGAGCAGATCCACGAATTCAAATGTTCATTGAATTAAGACATATAATATTCATTTGTATAGGCAAAGATTTTGTGCACGAAATTATGTTTCTTCAAAAACGTCTCTTTTACTAAATCCACGAAATTTTATGCTGACGAAAATAGATGAAACCACAGTATTCTGTGAATATGGTTGCCTTAATTTTATCTCAAAACTTCTTTTCGAGTTAACTTAATAAATATGTGTTGAATATAAGTTTCGTTTAACAAACAAAATTAATACTTGTGCATTTTCTGAAAATATCAGATTTCCACTGTCCTAACAACGTGCTTGTTTTAAATTTTGACACGATTGATTTTCTCAAACTTTTACACAACACAATCAGGATGTCTTGTCCGACCAAGATGTTATTATACATAGAATAATGCTGCATGCACACATAGTATAATAATGGTTCATGTCAAAATAAACACTTCTTTTTGTTTGTTGAAAAAAAAAGTTTGTAAATATATGCCGTTATTAAAGCTTTCGTTGCCAAAATATTGCTTTATACTAATATTGATAGTGTTATATGTATGTTGTTGATTTGAAACAATGGTTTATTTAGTTGATTACTTTGTGTATTAGTCAGCTGCGTAATCGGGAATTTTTGTCCGGAATTTTTTATCATAATATATGAAAAATATACATTTTAACTACTTTCTGATTTCTTAACCAGTTTCTATTTTTTTTTAAATTGAAACAAAAAAATGTGATTTAGGCAAATTAAGTTTATTTTCTTTAAGGATTATATAATAAATTTCATCCTCTGGTATCTCGCACAAATGCTTGGTAAGGTACATGTACCTCAATGATTGTTGGTAAACATGTTAAAGTGGTAATTCTTCACTGACAAAATATTGGAAAAAATTACATGCATATACTTTAGAGGATTGTCTCGTCTGTCCTTGACCGTCATGAATTCTATCATCATATTTGGTAAATATACCAAATATATTGTGATATATGTGTAGTTCTTGAAATAAAGTAACCCAAATTATGCCAAAAATTAATAGTAGTTAGTAATATCTAAAAACAATTACTGGACCCATACTTTTTCTTTGTTTTCTGATTATATGAAATAAACTAAACCACTCTGCTTGAATTCAGAAAGGTTTCACTACGTTCAATGAATTTATTGCTTTTTTTGAAATTTTTCACACCAGAAAAATAACATTTTTTGGTGCAGAAAGATCAAATGATTGATTATAGGAGTTATTTGAAATTATATAGCTATTTATGTGGATACATTTTTTAATGTGACTATCTAAAGTAAAAAAAAAAAAAAATTGAAAACTGATTAATATGTTAGCACCTACCCCATTTTTTGTTTCTACTTTTTAAATTATCAAGCTCTGTGTGTAAAGGTAGATAATAAAAATATACTTCTCAGAAAATTCTCAGTAGATTTGATAAAAAACCAACCGCCTTAACTTCAACATTAATATCATACTAGTTATATGTAGATTAGAATCACATACCATTTTTTTTAATAATAATTTGAACCATTTTGAATATTTTCAGGGAAAAAATGTGAAAATTTGCGAATTATTCTACTGTTTAGTAATTTTTTTAAGACCAGAAATATAACATCGTACGAGAGTAGAAAGGTTAAGAAATCGACTATGCGAAGTATTTAGATTTTTCCCCAAAAAATAATGCCAGCCTTTATGGTAAAAAAGGGATTTTGTTCCTATAATCCATTTAGATAATGATAAATCGGGAAAAAACTTTGAAAATTTGAGAAATTGGCGAAACCATAGAGCAAAAGTCATAAAACCGGCCCATAACGTTAAAAGAAACTAATTGACCCGAATTTCTTTTTCGTAATTTTTTATTAAGACATTTGTGTAAATTATTAAAATATACTTTATAAAATATATCAATACATTTGATACCAGGATCCAAATACCTTAATATAAATGTGTAAAGAAATTAAGTATGTTACAAGGATGATCAAAAAGTTTACTATTTCTGAAACTTAAGAATAACAGCGTAAATCAAAATGAAATTTAACACATTTAGTCAAACACATGTTCTATAAATAGTATAATTATGTAATGCATTGTTTTTCACCATGTCTGTGATGCCACAATATGAAAATTATGTCAATATGTTAATTACTTGTGACAAAAAATAGTTGACTTAGTGGTATTTGAGCAACGAAAGGCTTCAAATCCTTTGCAGTAGTGTATACTTATTTGTTCATGGTTACATGTTTTGAGGACAAAAGACTTGCAGATTAGTCATTAATTGGATTAGTTGTTTTACTGCAGAAAGGGGTATGTTAAAAATGGAGCTTTGTTCTGTTATCAGTAAAAGCGAGCGGGGAGAATATGTGTCCTTTGTTATGCAATTTGATATGAAATATTGCAAATTTACAGATAGAAAAAAAGTTTATTTTTTTAACAATAATCTAATTATTTAGTCTCTAAAATATTGTAATCTTTAGAGTTGAAGAATATAAGATGTTAGAAAAAAAGGAGGCACGCAACACAGTTAAGGTTAAATCAAGGAGGCGGAAATAATTTGTACGGGAAATGTTTACTATGACGTCACACACAATATTCGGTCTTAAAATACCACAAAATAGAATTATTTGCTATTACAAACAGCTTGATAGCTGTATACTACAAACAAACTTACTATTGCATGCAGTTTTGTTGTTTGTTAAACCCCACACGACAGTATATAAACGATACATCGATCGCAATACACTTGTCAATGTGACGCCATCTCGCAAAATGACGCAGTTTGTACACAGTGAAAGGCTGATCAAGTCACATTTTGTACAATGAAAAAATGTCTTTTGTTTTTAAATAAAACACCATTTGCAATTAAACAAAAGGTCGTTAACTTGGATGCAATGTCTATTAAAATATTTTATTTATAAACTGTTCGTACATTCTTCAGACAAGTGATACTGTGCTGTGTTTGCATGCAGATTCATTGAAAAAGTAATGGAAGGGTCCTAATAAATCAATTTATTGCAAGGGTATACCTTAAATGTATAATGTCAGGTTTTTACACATTAACTCAAGAAGCATTGAGATATTTGAAAAATACTGCGTACCCCATGAAATCTTCCATATAAATTAATTATAGCTATATTTAATGTAGTCGACCAGCAAAATGTTCAACCTGCCGTCCAACAAATTAAATTTATCAATTAGTTCGCGAATTTTTTTTACTTTTACCACCACTTGTAACTGCCAATATTTTAAAGCCTTAAAGAGTAACACTCTCTCGGATTTCTGTTAAGGTATACCTTTACTCAGATGACCAAAAATTCCACTGATAAGAACGAAAAACTACCTATTGCACAATGTTCACCTATGATTCTTGTGTTTGATTCTAATTTCAAATAACTAGGTCAATGACCTACTTTTCACGCTAGTGGCCCCTGAGTATTTCTAGGGAAATACTTCAATTTTTCACACTATGACCATTTTTTTCTTTACACACAAAATACTACAAGAAACTAAACTCTTTAAATAATGAAATATTTATAGCAATAAAACAGCGTTCCTTCATATTAAGGAAAGATTGGAGTTTGGGCCATAAATATGATAATTATTACTGTCCGAATTTCCTCTGTCATATTTATATTTTTTCCCCATTTTTAATCGAATATTACAAAAATCTGACTGATAAGAACTCTAAATTGAAAGCCTCTGATTATTACTATTGTTGTCCTAATTCTTATGGTATTAATTTGATATGGGGTCAATGATCAAATTATTGAGATACATGTATGTTGTGTTGAATGGTTTTGTACATATTTTTGAATTTCTTTATTTCACAGCTTTCAATTATTTGAAATAATCAATAAGCTTTGACACATAAAATATTTGCAAAATGATGTTTGAAAATACATATAACCTTACTTTGTGATTAATATTGCAAGAAATAAAAAAAAAGACAAATATAGAAAATTAAAGATTTAGTCCGAATTTCCTCTGCATTACCTTACATTGACTTTTGTTCCTGTATATTTTCTTTAGATAATATAATACTAAATTTTCAAATTGATTTTGATTTGAAACTTGTTTATTTTATCCATTTAGAACAGTTTTTGATTTAAAATATTGTACTTTATAAAATTTCCTTTCTGTTTTCTGAAACCTGAGTAAACGTCATCCTTAAACCAGCTAATTCCCTGATACCTTCAAGTTAATGATTTTAATTTGGCAATGATTTTCTGCATTTTTTTACGCCTATGACGGTCTTTGTAACACAATACAATTTAGATTAAATATACATATATATAATTATGCTGTTGGTAAGGTCAGATTTTATATGCAGAAAAATTCTTAGACCTTAAGTATATACTGAAGTGTATACTTAAGTACCATTCATCTGCTTAACGGATAAGAATTTAACTTAACATATTGCTTAGCATATTGCATAAAAGTTCTTAACTCTTAAGTATATACTCAACATATTCTTTAAGTTAAGCATGATCCTTACCTGTCTTTTACGTTCTTACGCATATTGCTTTAGATAAAAGAGTTAGCAGCACAATAATAATTTTAAAAAATGTACAAAAAAGAAAGAAAATTATGAAGGGTAACTAAATCAATCAAATAAGTTACAATCTGCCTGTGCTTACTTTATTATATTGAATTGTATACTCTGAAAGATTTATTACCAAAATCCGTCGATAATATGATGTAATCTTATTGTTGAGTAGCTGTGTTGCGTCTTACGTCTAGCACTGTTATTGGGAGATCTAGTTATGTTTATTAAAAGACTTTACAGGTATCCCATATTACACAAATTTAAAGACAATCATCCAATCGACACCCCAGTCGTTGATTAAGATGTCAATAGTGAAATAATTAAAATTACAAATTGCGCAAAACTATTTAAAGGCGAGAGAGAGAGAGAGAAAAGCAAATGACTGTATTTAGAAAAAAGCATAAAATAATCCACATTAGATTATACATGTATAATTATACAAATTTAACAAGGGGACCTAAATTCCTCGTGGAAAAGTATACAGTATAGCATGTCCTTTTATTCTCTAAAAAGTAGTCTTAATTTTGAATTAACTCTCATTTTCTCTCTCTCTCTCTCTCTCTCTCTCTCTCTCTCTCTCTCTCTTTCTTCTTAAAATTATATCAAACAACCTATTATGATTAATTAATTCTATCAAAATAATTATATTTATAACTATAAAAGGAAGACAAATCAATGCTATAGGTAAATAAATGTGAATTACATTTTTCACTATATTTTGTTTTGTTTTGTCATCATGTCATGTTTTTTTTTTACATTTCTTTGAAAGTGGGAATGACTTTATTGATATGACAACAGTGTACTTTATTTGATTGTGATATGCTTAGGTAAGAATCGCTAAGCATGTTGCTCAGATTTTTTATGCAACGGAAATTAAGCATGTTTCTCAGCAAAGAATTTGCATAAGCAAATACCTTAGAAAATTCTATGTATTTTTAAACATATGAATCCAGATATTTACGGAATTCGAAACAATGCAAAGTGAGAAATCTTGGTATCATGTCAAAGATTTTAACTCCCTAACATGGATCTTTTTCAACTTACCTGTAACGATAATGGCACAATCTTTTTTCAACAAATCAAAAGCACGATCCTCGATATTTTCCATATAATTTGGATGATCTCTTTGAAGGGAATCTTGAAGTTCCTGATCAAATTCCTCCATTTGTAGAACCTGAGAGATGTCTTTCAAAATTTTACGTAAGCTTTCCTCGTTTGAAATATGATCGTCCCCATAACTGAAAGTATATGCACTACAAATTTGTTTTTTTAATCCAATATGTAAATATTAGTACAGAAGCCCATTTAGGACCTATCAAAAATATTTTTGAATCCGATATAACGAATTGTCGAATTTGTAATAACAAATTTAATTCGTTATAACATTTCCTTTGAATTTGTTAAAATGAATTTAATCTGTTAGAACAAATTTGTTGATTTCATTGTAACAAATTAAAAATTTATTAATACGAATTTAACTCGATTTAACAGATTCTTAAACTTGTTATATCGAACTGAATTCGTTTAAACGAATTCGACAAATCGTTATATCGAATTCATATATATATGTATTTTTCTAAAGGCCCTGAATGTTAACTCTGATTAAATGAATTGAATTCGTTGTAACAAATTTTGGAATTTGTGTTAACGAATTTAAATTGTTATAACAAATTTTAGAATGTATGTTAACGATTTTAATTTGTTATAACAAATTTTTGAATTCGTTTTAACAAATTTAATTCGTCATAACAATTAAAGAATACGTTATATTGAATTTAACAAATTTGTTTTTTAACAAATTTTGGTTAAACAGATTAAATTATAATAATGAATTCAAAGAAATTGTTATAACGAATTAAATTCGTTATACATTGTAACAAATTCGTTATTTGTTATATTGGATTCAAAAATATATAATCCATGTATTTCACATACATTTATTCAAATATATTTGAACTGTATTTTTATTTTAATCACTGTCCAAACTAACAGCTAAAGTACTCATACAGACACTCAAAGTCATGTTTGATGGGGTTTCTAGTTAGTCTAAATATTTATCCACCCAGATCAAACCTTAAAATCTATGCTAATGAATTTGATTGCCATGTATCTATGTTTGATTCCAAATCTTCACAAAAATCCCTAGAAACAAAGATACATAGCGGGTGCGTGTACAATGAATGTTTTATCAAGCCTCTTTCTCTACTCCCCACTTAAATATTAACAGGAATGAAGGAGAAACTTTAGGAGTATAATGCAATATTACATTTAAGACGTGGTGTAAATCAGGCAGAACAGTTAAGGTTACAAATGGAAATATCGGCGATTTTTTAAGATAAAAAATACATACTTTATTACGATGGGCGATTCTTTTTAGGACTTCACTGATATAAAAGAATGTAATGTGGTTTATATTTATATGTTTACCTATATAGATTCCCTTTTTTAATTGCTAAAATTTAATTTGTTGGAAAAAAGGTTGAATATTTTGCTGGTTAACTACATTAAAAATTAGCTATAATTAATTCATTTGCAAGATTTCATAAGGTTCGAAGCACTTTTCAAATATCGTAATGCTTCTTGAGTTTATGTGTAAAAACAGATACATTGAGGGTATGCCCTTGCAATAAATTGATTTATGGGCCCTTCCATTACTTTTTCAATGAATCTACAAACACACGACAGGGTCACTTGTCTGGAGAATGTAAGGACAGTTTATAAATACAATACTAAAATAGACATTGCATCCACGTTAACGGCGTTTTATTTAATTGCAAAAAATGTTTTATTTGAGAGCAAAAAACATTTGTCATTGTACAAAATTTGACTTTATCAGCCTCTCACCGTGTACAAAGTGCGTCATTTTTGCGAGATGACGTCACATTGACAAGTGCAGTGCAATCTAGTCCTATGTAAAACTTTGATCAGCTATTTTGGCCCCAACCTACCCACGGGGGTCCTAATTTGAACAAATTTGAATCTACACTACCTGAGAATGATTTCACATGAGTTTCATCTTTCCTGGCCTTGTGGTTCTATATATTGCAATGTAAAACTTTGATCGGCCATTGTGGCCCCACCCTACCCCTGGGGGTCATGATTTGAACAAACTTGAATCTACACTACCTGAGAATGATTCCACATGAGATTCATTCTTCCTGACCCAGTGGTTCTTGAGGAGAAGATTTTTAAAGATTGTTCCTATATACTCCTATGTTAAAATTTGATCGGCCATTGTGGCCCCATCCTACCCCCGGGGGTTATGATTTGAACAAATTTGAATTTACACTACCTGAGGATGCTTCCACATGAGTTTCATCTTTCTTGGCCCAGTGGTTCTTGAGAAAAAGATATTTTTTAATGCCATTAATTTTTCACAAAGTCATAATTATCTCCCCTTGGAAGAGGGCGCAGCCCTTCATTTGTACAAATTTGAATCCCCTTCACCTAATGATACTTTTTAGCAAGTTATGTTAAAATTGGCTTAGTTGTTCTTGAGAAGAAGATGATAATGTAAAAAGTTTACGACAACAACAACAACGACAACGACAGACAACGGACAAATTTTGATCAGAAAAGCTCTTTTGAGCCTTCGACTCAGGTTAGCTAAAAATCAGAGCAGAACTTAACAGATCAGTTAATCAACGAACTTGAAGAAAAAAAAAGAGCTAGAAGTAGAAGAAATAAAGAATATCAAATTCAAAGGTCAATTTATAAGGTCAAAGGTCAAAAGGATTGAGGTGGGAGAAAAATCTTCAAAATATTTTGTAAGCTTAGAATCAAGAACCAATGTTTGTAAGCAAATACCTTAAATAGAAAAGGGCAATGGATCAATTGTTTCTTCCCAAAGCGAGATATTAAATGAAATGAAAGCTTTCCATGAAAACTTATATAAGAAAAGGAAAAATATAGAATCTGAAAATATTCATGAAAGACTTAAAAAATGTGATATTCCCAAATTAAGTATATAGGAATCAAACAGCCTGGAAGGTCCAGTAACAAACTTTGAAGTTTTAAATTTCTTAAAACAAATGAAAATGACATAAGACCAGGACCGGATGGATTTACATGTGAATTTTCAAAATCTTTCTGGAAAGGTATTGGCTCCTTTATTACAAGATCAATAAATAATTCAAATGAAAAACTTCTATTCTCAGACTCAAATAAATTAGGAATCATTACTTGTATCCCAAAACAATTTCTGAAAAACTGGCGACCCATTAGTCATTCAGATGTTGTTTACAAAATAGAATCAGGATGCATTGCGGAACGAAGGAAAACTAAATTGGGCAAATTATTAGATAGAGACCAGACTGGATTTATAAAACGTAGATTTATTGGAGAGAATATTAGACTGTGTTATATTATGTCTTTTTGTTATGTGCAGAAATTATTGGAATCTTAATTCGAAATAAACAAGATATCAAAGGTATAACAATTGAGGGTGAAGAGTACAAACTCTCTCAATATGCTGATGATGCATCTCTTATCTCAGATGGTTCACCAAGATCCATGGATGGAATTCTCCGAGAATTAGATTATTTTGGTAATATATCATGCTTGAAGATAAATTTTTAAAAAATAAAATGATATGGATTGGAAGTAAAAAAAAAATCAAGGGATGTATTTTACACTCAAGGTGGAAGCTTGATTTGGAAAATTCAATATTTGGTGTTCTAGGAATGAAATTTTCAGTAAACTTGGATGAAATGCTTGATATTAATTATTCCATAAAGCTAAATGAAATCAAAACTTTGTGACGTAAGTTGAGTTCAAGGAAACTTACCCTAATCGGGATGTTAACATTAATTAAAACTTTAATATTACCCAAACTAAGCAATTTAATTCTTACTTTACCGAACCCTAAGTCAGACTTTTGAAGGTGTTTGACACTGAAATGTATTATTTTCTATGGGGTAGCAAAATTAATAAGGTAAAGAAAAATGTTATCATCCAGGACTATAAATATGGAGGTCTAAAAATTATTGATTATACAGAATTTATATCTGCCCTAAAATCAAGTTGAATCAACGATTTATTCACTCACATGCAAACTGGGTAAAACTATTTGAAGCTGAACTAAAAGTAGATATAAACAATCTTTGGATAAGGGGTTCTGATTATATTCTGAATCTCTTAACAATATACAGTTATGGACTGTTCTAAACAGTCCATAATAGTTTTATTATCCTGAAGAATATATACAATTATTAATTAGATAGAGTAGAAAATAGTAATCAAACCTCTTAATTTCTTCTACTCTGCTCCGATTCCATACTTTCAAAATATGTCAACAGACAACTTTGACGTCATCGTTAGAATTTATTGTTTACCGAGCCCGCATATTTAGCCATTGTACTTATAAATAGGAGTTATCTCGCTTAAACCACTGTAGTTCTATTCAAAGGGCGACAACACAGTTGTAACCCAGCATGATCGCTTACGCTAATTCATTGTCATCTGAAGGGAAATAACAGTTGTCTCCCTGCGCGTGAGGGAGACATCACGAGTTGTCTCCCTGCACGTGACCTGCTCTAAACCAATCAGATTGACTGTATAATTCTGAAGGATAATAAGATTAAATAATGTTTTTTTGGAAAGAAGTTCTGTAAAGCTCGGAAATACTAACTATGATAAACCAAGAGAATGACAGGCATGTGCTCTTTGAACATATATGGAATAATCCAACGATTAAAATTAATAATAAATCTTCCTTTTGGAAAAGCTATTTTAATGAAGGCAATGTTTTTCTTACTGACCTCTTTAACAATGATGATAGTTTCATAAGTCTCGACTCATTGATAAACTTGAAAGTGAAAAAAAAAATTGTTTATTTTAATGGTCTAAGAATAGCAGTGTTAGATAGACTGAAAAATGTAAACAGTGATGAAATTAAAAATATTTAAATGATTGGACCACATCTTCCAAATTTCATTTTTGGATTTTATAAACATGATAAAGGTTGTAAGGATATGTATAACATACTTATAAGTAAAAAAAGAAAGAGCCAGTTAACTCAATGAAGAAATGGAAAGAAAACATACTGTTCTCTGGTGAGGCAGACTGGGCTAAAATATTTGAACTCCCTTTTTAAATAACCCAAGAATCTAAACTTCAATGGCCACAGTTTCAAATCTTACAAAGAATCATCCCAACTAATTATTTTCTCTTTAGACTAAAATTGATTGATTCTCCAGCATGTACTTTCTGCAGAAGTGACAAAGAAATAATTGATCATTTATCTGTTGAAGGTTTCCATGTAAAAGAACTTTGATGTACTATTGAAGAACTGATTTTAAATGAGTTTTATATTCATTGTTGTTTTGACAGACAAGCAATACTATTTGGTAAATTTGAAAATATGAATGTTTATAGATTTCAAAACCTTTTAATACTTATTGTAAAACAATTTATTTTTGACAGTAAATATAAATATGTTCTAAGAATAAATACTGAAGCTGTATTAAAGAGGATCACAGATAGAATTTTGATTGAAAAATTTTTATTGATGAAGAATTGTAGATATGAGGAATGCGAAAAGCATTGGCAAAATATTTGCGCGATACATTGTTAGCAATAGAGTTAATATACATGTTTATATATACATTCTATTGTTCACTGTAGCTCAATCGGTAGAGCGCTCGCTCCATGATCGGGAGGTCGTGCGTTCGTATCTCGACCGCGACTGACCTAAGACGAGAAAAAATGGGTAGCAACTGTTCCTTCCCAATGCACTCGGCACTTTGAAGTGAAAGTTGCGGGTCCTACGGATGAGACCTTAAAAACCGAGGCCCCTTGTCAGCTGCAGGCGTTGGCACGATAAAGATCCCTCACTGCTCAATGGCCCTGAGTGCCGAGTAAAGGTAAAAAAAAAATGAAGCCCTTCACCGGCATACGGTGACGTCTCCATATGAGTGAAAAATTCTCGAGAGGGATTTTAAACAATATACAATCAATCAATCATATATATACATCCTAAAACTTATTTGAGTGATTTTATATCTTTTTTGTATTATTTGTAATAGAAGAATGTTTTTTTCTTTTGCTGACCCCTCCCCCTTTCTTTGTCTTTATTTTTTCAAAACAACTTTCACACTCTATAAGCATAACTCTATCTTGTGTGTAGACCCGATGTTATTTTGTACCATAAGATGAAAATCATTATACATGTACTAAGTGTCATATCAATAAAAAATTCAGTGTTGTTTTAAGAAGCTAAAATGCATAAGTGCGCATAACCTACCCCTAAAAAGTAGAGGGGTGCCATTTGAATAGAATTAATCATAGCTTTGCTGTTCTTGGGAAGAAGAAATTTTGAAGATTTTTCTATATATTCTTTTTAAAAACCTTGATCGACCACTGTAGCCTCAACCCTACCCCCAGGGCTAATGATTTGTTCAAATGTGAATTTCATACCTGAGAATACATAACATAAATATGATCACATATTGTTTATCTGTTCTTGAAAAGATTTTTAAAGATACTTTTTGTATGTTCTTAGTGTAAAATCTGACAGTTGATTTGAATCTGTAATAGCTGAAAATGATTCCACATTAGTGTCATCCTTCCTGGCCCATTGGTTTTTGAGAAGATTTTTTAAATATGATATTAATTTTCAATATCTCATAATTAAATCCCTTTGGTAGAAAATTTGGCCCTTCATATGAAAAATAAACCTTGAGTCCCCTTCACCCAATGATAGTCTTTACCAAGTTTGGTTTAAATTAACCTAGTAGTTGTTGAAGAAGATGAAAATGTGTAAAGCTTACAATTGCGACGAGGAGACGACAACACAAGCGACGACAACGAACAGCGGACAAATTTGATCAGAAAGACTCACTTGAGCCTTTGGCTCAGGTGAGCTAAAAAGTTACTTGAGTTTTTGATTGACAGCCATAGGTTCCAATTCCTTCCCCCGTTATTGGCAGACTTATTTTTGCATTTTGCATTCATGCGAAGCAGAAATTGTCCAAACTCTTATGCGTAAAAAAAGTTGTTGTGGCCTTCATCTCAACATTTAGATATATTGACTATGAATTGTCAAGCAACAGTGATAATTTCCATTGGTCAATACAATGGGACATATGATAATAAGGATGAATTCTCAAGCTCAAAAGTCATACAATCGAAATTGAAGCAAAACAAACAGAGGCCTCACAATAAAATCAAACGTCGGAACAGACTTGTGGACAACTCTGTATGTAAATTATAGTCCAACAATCAGTATGAAGAAAGTCACTAAGCATTTGGAAATTGGCCAGTGGTTCTAGAGAAGAAGTCAAAAATGTGAAAAGTTAACAGAGAGACAGGCATACGGACGCCCGACAAAATGTGATCACAAAAAGCTCACTTGAGTTTTCAGCTCAAGTGAGCTAAAAATACTTAATTTGAAGAAACTTTTTAGGTCACAAAGTTAATGATCAAGGTCATTGCCTTCGAGAGAAATAGGAAAGAAGAAGGTATGGTTTTAGTTTTATTGCTCCCTAAAATGTTATGACATCAAAAAGTTTTGAAACTAGCTTAAATATTAGTTAAATAAATGACTGATAAATCAGGAAAAAATATGGTTTACCATTCTGCAAATATGATATCATTAATGTGAAGCATTTCTCTATTTTCAACAAAAAAGCCTCAACATGGCGCATTTCAAGGGTTCCTTTAGAAAACAGTGTCCACAGCCATCGCCCATGTTAATATTTTATGCAAAATTCAATAACAAATCACATATCTCAAGATCTTTGTGGGCGATGCCTGTGGACCATTTAAGAAAATACTGGAAAATGCACATGTTTATGACGTCATAATTAGCATTTAAAACACATGTAAGAGAAATGACTTGATTTTTCTGCATTGAATTTCAATTATTTAAAAAGCATGAGTTTTCAACTTTTACACCAGTTTCATTTTTTAGAAAATCACAGGTTAAAATTTGTATGGAAACCATACCTTCTTTTTTGTCATATTCATTTTGATTTCATAAGATCAAGGGTCAACCTATTACAGACATATCAAAAATTAAAGCCAGTATCTTGACAAAAAAGTTCAAAAACGCTTTTGCTTGACAAAAAGACTTTAAGTATCTTTAAGATAGGTTGTAACGATTTCATTGGTTTCATTAGAAATAGCAGTAGTATAGTAAGTAGATCTCTAACAATGTGACTTGCCTGTGTTTTTAGAATAATTTGGATGATGAAAGTTGAGATGAAGAATATTGATATTGCAATCAGCAAAACGTTTAAACTTAAATTATTGTGCTTTGTGGTAAAAAATACTTTCAATTCAATCTCAGTCAGGTGGTCCTTATCTGAAAAAGGTTGAGTTCTCTGGTGTCAGGGGCCAGTTTTACAAAAGAACTTACGAATTAAGACCAAGTTTAATTCTTCATATAAATTTTTAATTTACATTATATCGAAAATTATTTTAAATGTTTTAAAAGGAATGTGGTAGGATATTTTTACACAAAAAAAATTTAAAGAGAGTTATTAATTTTTCAAAGTTTTACAATAATCTTAAGTTTATGGTCTTAGTCGTAAGTTCTTTTGTAAAACGGGCCCCAGATGTTTAATTTTTAGGTACTGCATTATAGAACGTGTCAAAATCCTTAGGTATTAAAACAAAAACATCAATAAACAACAGTTACTCCTTTTAGAATATATTTTCAAACTTACTAGGGAACAAAGTTTTCTGGTGCTAAGGATGCAGCCATGTCAATTACAGACCGTACATTTAAGGAAATAGTTCCTAAATGAAAAAAAAAATTTTGATTAATTATATATCTCAATTAAACAAAAGTATGTATATATTTGTTAAAAAAAATTACATTAACAAATAATATAAATAGAGATTGCATGTAAATTACAAACACTAGAAGGGTATCAACATGCTAAACATTTCATAAAATTCTTAAGTTAACTTAAGGCCACAATCTTATCAGTACATTTTGCAATCAAGGTTTTTTTTCTTTGACTTTTTTCAAATTGAAATTATGATTAGAGATAGTGCGACGGTTAATAATTTAACACCACATTCGCGAATGCATTTCATCTGGCTTCTTTTGTGACAAAAAAAACTTACTTAATCAATCAAATCTTAAAGGCGTTAATTGATTCATATGTATATCATCTATAGCTATAGATGGCTATTTAATAAAAAAAAAAAAATAAACTACTTTCTTATCTTACCTGAATATTGCAAGCAATATTTAAACAATTACGATTCATACATTGAACTCAATGAATATTTTTTTCTGTTCACATACTGTTGAGTTTGACCTGTACAGTGATCATTGAAAACTAATTACAAATATTTTAAAAGAAAAAAAAATAAATCAAAACACAGTTGTTACAATATATTACCATAGACGTGTTTATGTTACACCAATGGGAATCACGTAATAACAATTACATACAATTGATCCCACTTGATCTCACCTCTGCTGTATCGGAGGTCCGCGTTTACTCTTAACCTATTTTGCAATGTTTGATAGACTTTTGAGGTTGAATACTGCTCATTATCTCAATAAAAATATCTTGTAAACAATGTTAAATAAAAAATATGTTATGTAGCAACAGGAAATAATCACAAAAAAGAGGGAAAAAAAGTCAAAGAAGTTACGAGAAAAAAGCAAATAAAAAATAAGTAATAATAATTTAAAAATAAAAATACAATTTATTAACAAGTTGAAGCTTTAACTTATTATTTGAATAACTCATCTATTCAAATTGTCCTTTCGGTTTTATTTTTTTTTTTAAACTTAACAATGATTGTTGCATTTTATTTTCTGTAATAATTAATGGACTTTAAGCAAAAAGACAGATTATAAATTCAATTTTTGTACTAAAAATAGGTTTGTCTGTGCGAGGAATATTAGACATGATTGTGCAGAATATTTTGGAAGAGGTCCATAGTTTCTGTTAAGGAAAAGGACGAGCCATAATCGTTCATGGAAGCGTGTGCGTTTGAAATTGATGTAAATGTTTTCATAGTTGCAATGACGTACGTGCACAAACCAGAAAGATGTTTAAATTCAAATTCATTTGGAAATTACGTGTAAATAAATAGAACTCTTTAAAGCGATATGATTTGATTGTATTGTAATGTGCATCTCATCAGTTTTATCGTGTACAATTCTCCAAATGATATCCAATAGCAAAACTGTAAACTAATCGTATCATTTGAAGAATGCCCTTGAATCGAGATTATGTTCTCCATAGCGATGTTACATTTCAAAATTATAGCCATCTAAACTAGGAATACAAATAAGACACAGAGAGTGTAGGCATTGAAAAATCATATACGTAAACTATTTTCCATCATGTCTGTAGTACGTGTATATATATACATATTCGCTAGCTTACATGTCCTCTTATTTTTCATTAATATACAAGAAATTGAGTAAATGTTGTATGCTTAATATTTTATATGTAATAAATATTTCTAGCTTTCGTATTTTGTAAGGTCTTTCTGCGATAATATCGATGCATAAACCAAAGAATTAATGTACTTTGTGTGTGATCAATTCTATATCAAGGATATGATTTTAAGAGCTTCCTTTTTTGAATCTGAAAAAGAACAACAAAAAATATACACAATAATGACGAGAAAGATATATCATATACGTCAGCTTAGTAACTCGGATGACCTTTAATGAGCAATTTGTTTACTTTGAATTCTACATAAAGGATAAAAATATGCTGCATTTACCTACTATACTAATAATACCAACCCTTTCTGTAATTCAACGTTAATTCTCGTACGTATATCCGTATAGAAGCAACTCGTCTTATGTTTTTAGAATTCCTATGACCTTCATGAAGTCATGTTACATGGGCAGGAAGTCCTTTATTCAAAACGAAAGTTGAAAAAGTACAGTTACTTTGATTGATTTACCATCCAAAATTACCTTATGTTGTGTTGCACTTAATTTGAATTTCTAATTATCAAATGTATGCCCCCCAAAAATCAAACTAATTAAAGTTGGGTATTGCGTACTTTAAATTAATCTTTCGAACTACGGTAGCCTATAAGGTGCAAAGAATGTTCAATCAAATTGTAATTATTTTTTTAACAAGTCTTATTAAAGTTGCTTGTTTAAGTTATCTCATTTGCAATGGCTACTCAAACAAGTCTACGCAGGGTTATCCATGAGCTGTTTTACTGTGTTGCTCCCGACACAGTAAATTTTCTCCGACACAGTAACGTTTCAAATTTCATGCATGCGACACAGTAAAAGTTTTGCCGACACAGTAAGAGTTGTGATAATTAGAAAATCTATACAAACAAATTCTCTCTAATTGAAACTTTAATCAAACAATTCTACAGTCTTTTGAAAAGTTATAACACTTAATCACTAGGGCTTCAGCTTGAGTAATCAATGAATTCTCTCCTAGACCCTCGCCGGACTTTACGCATGACGGAACAAAGACAAATAAATTGTTTTCAGAATTCAATGTACCGGTTAATTGGTAGCTGTAATGAAATACACTGTATTATTTATGAAAAAATATTTAAATATAGGTTTCCTATAGAGCCACGGCTCTAGAATTATGTAATCATTGTAAGTCAAACCTAACATCGTACCGAAGTCATTTAATTGATGTAAATACATTGCCAAAACTTTTGAAATTTCAGCATGTTCAAGAACCTCTTTGAAGTATTTAACTGTTCTGAAGTTCTTTTTTGTAATGCGGTAACTCGATCAAGAAACCTGATAAATAAACACGGCAAGTCTACTTTCAAAAACGTTAAGTAGATCGGCTATCGGTCAGAATTTTCTCTGCTTTTCAGAAAGTTTTTTTTTTCTTTTATCAGTATGTACGACTATACCATTTGTGTAACCAATTAGCGATTTCTAAATAAGTGTGTGCTTGTAATCTTTTGTAATTATAATGAATTGTGATTCAGTTGCGAATTGTTCGCGAAAACATCGCGAAATATTAGTGCTTCGCGTAAACTCTACAAAACAGTAATATCTCAAACGATGGAGAACCGTGTCACGTTCATTCATTAGAGGGGCGTAGATATGATTCAGCTTAACTTTTCAATTTTTTTTTATGTTTATAATAATTAACTAAGGTATGTCTAATCATCCGAAACAATTTGAATGGAAATTTAAATTGAAATATATAGAAAGGAAATAAGGAATCTTTTCAAGACGGACCAGAAAAGCTGAAGTCTATGTGGAAGCATTCTTGGGTAAATAAATGTAGATATTAATTGAATTTGTTTCTTTTCTAAAAACAATGTAAATGTAACAGAAGCTAAGATGATATAGCTTTCGCTTCGAGTATTCGGTTAACAGCCGCGACTGACCAGCTCTTTTGCGGGTCTTTAATATGAGACCTGAAATCTAATATTTATGAAGGGAGAAAATGGTCATATTCATAGATGAAAAAAAAAAAACGGACTGTATATTTACTTCTAGGGAGGCCAATTGTGCCCTATGAAAAAGCCTTAGGAAGTTCTGAAAATTTTGCGCCGCAAAAGCGTATAATAGCTAAATTCCACTTCGCTTAAGTTCTGTTATAAATAAAAATAATATTATGCAAACAGGATCAGCTCCCAGCACTTTTCAAAATATGCACTATATAAGCAATTATTTTTCTATATTTCAGCTCAAACAAAAGAGCCAATGCCCTTACACTGTTGATGTAAATCACGAATTCACTTATAGTTCTAGCGATATTCTCTACATTCTTCGTCCCTTTGCAGCCCCGATGTACTAGATAAATTCATATTCTATACGAATTGTATCTAATGAATTATTATCTTTTAGTTTGATTAGGCTAAAAACTAGAGATGAATTCATATCTATTTAAATATTTTTGTAATTATTGAATCAGTGAATCTAGTCCTCTGATTCATTCGTGCTGCGTGATGTTAAGACTAGTGACGTCATATTTGACGAGAGACTCCATCTATTAGTCGACTGTATTGCTATCAAGTATACAGATTTTATAGATAATTGATAAAATAAATAAATATAAGTTGTTATTATGCATCATCATGTCGTTAATTTGTGTGGCTTGTTAAATTATTCATGAGGTCACAATGAAATTTTCAATACGGTGTACCACGAAAGTGAACTCTAACCTTCCTAAACATAGTTTTGTATTTATTTTTTACAAGTGGGTAAAACTTTAAGGTAACAGATCAAAAATCAGGTATATTTAAGAAAAATCTTGTCAAAGATAATGTACATGTGAAATATGAGAGCCTTATTTCTTTTCAATTAAATGTTATGATCAAGGTTATTTTTTTGTTATAGACAGACTAACAGACAAACAGACTGATGAACTCATGAGATCAAATATCCTCTAGCTTTTGCGAATATTATTTATATATTTTTTTAAACTCCAGATTCAATTCTTGCAGTCCACATTTTCATTTTTGCTATTTATTATAGTTCTTATTTCTACTCTCTCTAATTAAATTAATTTCTATTAGTTCAAATTTGGGGAAATTTATATGATCCAAGAACACTGAAAAAAGATTCAGTATTGTATTTCTGAATTTATTGAAAATAAGATACATTTTTTAAAAATCAATATATAAGTATTACATCAACCGTAATGCATAACGCTTTTCTCCTTCTCTAACACTCATTTATACATTGCTGAAAAACTCTTCTTGTGAATACAATATTATAGGTATCCTCCATGTACATTTTGAACATTTTAAGGGCAATGTTTTGAGTAAGATGTACCTTTTTCTAAAATTCTATATTTCACTGTCCTAACTTGTCTAAAACAGTTTGTTTATTTTACAGATATTTCAAAATCTAATAGTATAGATTTTACTTATAATTAATATTTTGATAACACTTATGAAATATGTCGACTTTAATTGTCAATATGCTTTATTAGGTCACCTGAGTAAACTCAGGTGACCTATTGCTATCTGTTTTCGTCCGTCGTCGTCCGTCGTCCGTCGTGCGTCGTGTGTTAACATTTGAACATTTTCAGCTTCTTCTCTGAAACCACTGAACCAATTTTAACCATATTATGCATGTATGGGTGAAGGGGAACAAAAATTGTGAATTTCATGATCCCTGCTCCCCTGGGGCCTGAGGGGTGGGGCCAAAACCACTAAAATTAATGCAATCTTTAAAAATCTTCTTCTTTACTCCTGGACATCAAGCAGTCAATCTGTTTGCATGATTGTAATCAGCAATGAGTCCTCTACCAAAATTGTGAAAGTCATGGCCCTGGGGTCAGGGGTTCTAGTGCTAGGGCGGGGCTAAATAAGTAGGTAGTGAAAATGCATTATTTCTTTGAAAATCTTCTTCTCTGCTCCTGGGTATTAAATAAACCAACTAAGTATATAGTTATGATGAGCAAGAGTGCCTCTACCAAATTTGTGAATTTTATGGCCCCGGGGTCAGGGGTTCTGGTGTGAGGGCGGGGCTCATTGATTATATAGTGAAAATACATTATTTCTTTGAAAATCTTCTTCTCTGCTCCTGGGTATTAAATAAACTAACTAAGTACATAGTTATGATGAGCAAGAGTGCCTCTACCAAAATTGTGAATTTTATGGCCCCAGGGTCAAGGGTTCTTGATTTAGGGTGGGGCTCTAATGATTATATAGTGAAATGCATAAATTCTTTGAACATCTTATCCTTTGCTACTGGTTAATATGCTAATGATCTAATTACACATTTAAGGCCAGGATTTATTTTATTTTCAGTTTTATAAACCCTCCGCTCAAGGTTTAGAATTTTCAGAAAAAAATAAAACATTTTTTTCTTTCCGATGTCAAATTTGAGTCGGGATCGAGATTTCAAATTTACAAAGTCGCACTTCCGGTTTTAAGATGAAATGGAGGGTAAATAATGCTAGATCTATCTGAGAAGATAGCTTGGTTTAGTGTAAAATTCATCGACTCGAGTGCCATTCAAAACGTTTCACCCGTTCAAAGGACAAATAAAATGCTGACGACTTTGTTGCACAATGACATGCTGGTATCTGTCTGTAAATTATTTTCCTCCCCCAGGTTTTAAACTGCCAGTGGTAGCTATTGCATATTGTCAGCGACATTGTTTAGATCTCTGTTATAGCTTACAGTCTAAGCATCATTCTTCAAAAAAGGGTTGCTTAAGCATCAGATGTAATGAATAAAACTATGGAAGAAGTTTAGTCCATTTGAGGAAGAAATAAACAATAACCTGAAGAAATAAAGAAAAAATTCAACTATTAAAAGGAAAAAATATACAAATATATACAGGCATGAAGTATCATTTGTATCAGCCAGAAAAATTATTTTACACTTAATTGAAAAAAATGTTCACCCTACTCCCTAATACTCCCTGTCTGTTTTATGATAGGAATTATATAATTTTAGGCATCAAGTAAATTTTAGAACAATGCCTACATATTCACCTAACACATATTAAAAAAATGAAGATATATTGAAAGACATTTAAAGAATTGATTTTTTTAAATACATTTTAACCAACATCACAAAATTTATATGACTGGCCCAAACTGGCAGATGATGAAATAAGCAATGTTCTACTTTCGTATTTGTAAGCATTATGTGTCCAGTGGTAAGGAGCCTATATATTAGAATGGCATAAAAAAGAATGTACAAATGTTAATAATTGATTTATCAAAAAAAAAATTATTTTCTTCTCACTCGGGACATTTTTATTCTCATGTTCATAACTAAACCTAAACATAAAAAAAATGCTGGCCTTGTAATGAAGATAGGGGTCTCTTTCAAAATAGATAATTTCAGGGCCGCTGGGTCAGGGGTACCAGGGGGGTATTTTGACTAAAAATAAATTAATGCTTTTAAATCTGCCCTTTGATAAACAATGGTGCCTCTTTCAAAATTTGTGAATTTCATGGCTTTTGGATTAAAACACGAACCACATACAATCGCTGGAAAGTTTTTGCATGATACTCAGGTGACCTATAAGGCCCGTGGGCCTCTTGTTCAAAATGATTTCGTAATAATTTGTTCTGTCAGAATCGACTTTTCATTTAATAAACCATTACGTGTATTTTAACAAATACATATCCATGCAAACTTGACCCGCAGTAAAGCTGAAAATCACCAAGACAAGTAAATACCTTGTTGTGAAAGGCGT
Organism: Saccostrea cuccullata; assembly: GCF_032062105.1. Lineage (NCBI taxonomy): Eukaryota > Metazoa > Mollusca > Bivalvia > Ostreida > Ostreidae > Saccostrea > Saccostrea cuccullata. Next base: position 163,517 of record NW_026926595.1, on the reverse strand, counting down.
TTTCTTGAAAGTTTAGTACTTGAAAATGTACATAAGTTAAAATTAAAATATGGTTCATGTTTCATGTTTTTATAAGCACTGATAAAATCAATACCTCTCAAAAATTGACCATCAAATCATGTTAGGTTTTAATATTTTAGTCACCATCTGTTGTTTAGTTGGCGTGTAATGACAAATTTCTCGACTTGCAGATTTCCTTTCACTATTGATATTTCACATGTTTATTTTTCGAATTTGTCATAAAATTGACATGCTATTTTGTCAAAGTTTTATAAGTGCAAAGAACAAAATAACACTTTTTTTTCTTATTGAATAATGTCAATGACATTTAATACTTAAAGAAATAAAAATACAGGTAGCGAATACTTAAGTTTACAAAACAAAATTATATTTGGTTTAACTATGAATAAATGAATCCAATTTAATTGAAAAGAATTCAAACGAAAACATAAGTTTTCTCAAGAAACATAATATGATAACAAAAGGAATTTTCATATTGCTAAAAGTGGTGAATTAACTTTATAGAGATTGTCAATAAGTTTTTATTTATGTTTTAAAATAGCAGCACTGAAATTCTGTGCATTGAAAGGTTAATTAAGAAATTATCAAGCAATTCCTATAATTCACAGAATGTCTTAAAAGTTCAAAATTAATTGAGTTCACAAGCATGATATGCGGGCTAATTATTATTGATTAAAGGATCCTAGTCGTTCAGATTATTAATTTATATAACTTATTCAATACTTAATATGTCCATTGAAATATATTGCAAATATTTCCTTCTGTAATGTAAACATTTGAAATAAGAAACCATTGTTTAATATTCATTTGTGTATAACTATGTATTCAAAACACCCAAGGAATAATGTGACAAGAAGTAGCAAATCAAAAATATTTTATTATAAATATCGATCTTCAATCACCTTCACTCTCAGAAGATAACACCACTTTAATTTAAAACTGTATTCCATAATATTTCTCATTTTTGTCATTTACCTAATATTTTTTTTCATTTCATTCGATTTTTACGTAGACAAGTTTAGTTTATTGCATAAAAAATGAAATCACACAATAATTAAATAATTTACATTGGTTTGAAATGTTGTTTAATTTTTTAAAGGGGCTCCCCTACTCTTCACGTGTAATTACTTTCTCCGTGACACATGATTTTATTGTCAAAGGTTAAGGAGGCATTATGTAGCTAAAAAGTAGCTATTTATTAAATTGATTGTATTTAACATGATTATCCAATATGTGAAAAACTTGAAACTGAATAAGGTCTTTGGTTCATAAAAATTAAAGTTTATTTTTTTTATTTTTTGCACACATATTTAAACTTTCTGATGCATGGTTCATCGTTCATCCCTCTATGAGAGACCTTGTAGGTAGCACAGTCCTCTCTGCCTTGGTAGTCATTTGGTTCGTTCTTTACCCAATGGTTGTAGCGAAGTCCCTCAGCCTTTGAGACAGATATAAACTTTCCTTCTTTTTGAACATCACTTGCACCAAGCCATATTGAAGTTGAATTGCCTTCTTCGAAAACATTTAAACAGTAATTAAATTTTTGTATATAGGATTTTATTTAAAGATCCTTTTTCAAACAAAATATGTGCTCGTTTACTTTTTTTGAAACAAACGTATTTTAACTCTATTTTAATGTAAATAAAGCTTATTTAGACTATGACGTCAAAATTATGATTGCACTATGCACATAATTAAGTATTGACAACCAGCTGAACATTATATCAAGCAATGTTAATAAGAGAAATTGAACTTTAAACTTGATACCTCGTAATCGAATCTGGTGATCAATCCATTTTTCTTCCATTGCGTTTTGAAGTTCCAACAGTTCTGCGCCCATCAAATAGCATGCCAACTATATATTGTAAATATTATATGTTTTGAGACCAGTTATTCACAGAAATAACATATTTTAATTATTTTGTGATAATTCCTTTTCAATCTTTTTAAATATAGTCAGACCCCGTGGGGATCCGGGTTAGAATAGGTCCTCAGTACCCCCTTGATTGTCGTAAAAGGCGACTAAATGGGTAGGTCCTTCGGATGAGACCGTATAAACCGAGGCCCCGTGTCACAGCAGGTGTGCCACGATAAAGATCCCTCCCTGTTTAAGGCTGTAAGTGCACATGAATAAATGGTTATATTTTGCTTATTTGCTTCCATTGCGTTTTGAAGTTCCAACAGTTTTGCGCCCATCAAATAGCATGCCAACTATATATTGTAAATATTATATGTTTTGAGACCAGTTATTCACAGAAATAACATATTTTAATTATTTTGTGATAATTCCTTTTCAATCTTTTTAAATATAGTCAGACCCCGTGGGGATCCGGGTTAGAATAGGTCCTCAGTACCCCCTTGATTGTCTAAAAGGCGACTAAATGGGTAGGTCCTTCGGATGAGACCGTATAAACCGAGGCCCCGTGTCACAGCAGGTGTGCCACGATAAAGATCCCCTGTTTAAGGCTGTAAGTGCCGAGCAAAGGCCTAAATTTGCAGCCCTTCACCAGCAATGGTGACGTCTCCATATCAGTGAAATATTCTGCAGAGGGACGATAAACAGTATGCAATCAATCAGTCAATAAATCTAGTCAGAAAATAAATGTGATCCTTAAGGGTTGCATTAACAACGACTAAGGTAAAATGTACATGAATAAGTTTGGAGTAATATAAAAAAAATTATTTAGACTTGTTATAACAAAAGAGTTTGGTGCATGAATTTAAAACGTTGGAGTGGTTTTAATGTTAGAAATTAAATTAAACCTTTTTTGAAACTTACAATTACATGCACTTTTCTAAATATTAGCCGGTTTTGTAGTTAGATATCAAAACGCTGATTAATGTTCATTCCAATCTTACCAATGCCTGTCTAAATGTAACAGGAGATGTTGAAAAATAATAGCAGCTTCTTCGGAAGGTGGGCCAACCTTTTTCACAGTTACTTATTTGACCTGTGTAGAGAAGTTTAAAGAAGGATACGGAGATAACAAACAGTATTCAATCTCAAAAATCATAAAACAATACAAAATAAGGGCAGAGCAAATACGGATCACCGAAACATCAGAGGTGGGATCAGGTGCCATGAAGAACTGAGCATCCCCTGCCGAACTATATAAATTTTCAATAAATATATTTATGTCTGTCTGTGCCTACTACTCATAATTAGAAATAGAACATCTCCTCCATAAAGATAAAATAGGTCATTTATTGAATATAAATGACAACAGAAAAATAGAATACACAAAATAGCCTGTTGCATGAAATACACAGTATGCTCAATCAAAAGCATGCAACTAGGCTACCAGTCCTACAAAAAATGACAAAATTGCATGAACATATTATGCATCTGCTAAATAAATTATGTACAGTATGGAAACGTATATGCTTAATTGAAAAAAGTAAAAAAAAATACTTGGACAATTACATTAATGGGTCAAGAAAAAGACAATAACATTATATGATGCAAAATGTATTGGATCGTTACATCGCCTAAGAAAGCATGGTGCATGAATTACTTAATTCAGTCAAACTTAAAGCTAGAAGCCCCTGTCTTCATAGCTTACTAGTAAATAACATTATGAATGCTGCGGTAGAATCTGGCGCAAAAGTTTGTAATGTGCCAAGTTGTTTAGATGTACGCCGTCGTGCAAAATGGGCATCTGGCTGTTTGTAAGTCCTCTTAACTTCCAAAACCGTACGATTATTTAGCCTACAATGTTTTTGTAAAAAAATGTTGGCAGCTAGCCTTTGATTTAAGATATCGGTGTGTACGAATCTGGTCGTTTCTCGCTGGAAGAAACTTAGTATTGTTATAGACGCTAAATGGTTGCAATTCCTTAGCTGAGTTAGAAACGCTATCAGTCGAAAAACAAGACACTCAACATCGAAAAATGGGTCAGCGGAATCTAGGTCATTGCTTTCCATCATCACAATAACACGGCTCGGTCTGATGCGACGTACAGCAGAAGATGACAACACTTAATGTTTATGGTTGGAAACACGGCCCCCACCAATACCATAGTAATGCACTTCACTCAGTGTATAAATATTGTAAACAATGGACGACGGGGTTTTCCCCACGAATGTTCTCAGTCTATTTATATGTGAATCCCGATACAGAGTGACGTCATAGTGGTAAAATAAAATGTATGTGTGAAAGGTCTCTTTGATGTAAAGTCTTGGAAGCCGCAGTTACATATCATATGTAACGTAACTGATGTATATCAAATTACCACATAAGTTATGCACTTATTCATAGTTTTATCGTACAGAAGATAGTAATCCAATCGCCGCAATAGCACATTCACACAATGAGCAATATTCACGCTCGCAACCGAGCCAAGTGACGCTTTCGTAAATAAAAGGCAGTCTGTAAGGAAACTCACACGTTACCTGAATAAAGTGATCGGCAGCATTCCAAGGAACGTTTCGGTGAATCCAAACTTTGATTTCTGCAGAGCAAAGTGTGATTTTCCTATATAGTTTAACAGAGTGATTTGTGCTGTCTATAAACGGGGATTATTAATGTGCATGGGTAATCTAGTCAATGTTGATATTATTTAAACAGTCAAGCTAAAAATAGCATTGATGTAAGGAAGACACATGGCAACATACATAAACCATTTATTACCATAAATTATTTAAAGAAAGAACTTAGCTAATAAATAACAAATTTTCAAAATTGTCCGTCCTTAGGAAGGTGACAAATGCACATTCAGTAAAATTATCAATCTAAATTTTCCTAAAAATATCTACATATGCGAATATTGCTTTTAATCAGCATCTTATAAACAAGATTTTTATTGCTGTTAAATATGTAATTGTTACCGAACGTGTGTAGTATAAAAGATCAAATTAATCTGTTTATAAAGTACATATGCTTATTCTTTTAACAAATAAAATGATGTGGACTTACATGTAAGAAGAAAATGAATTACAACGGTTTTAAAAATATACTTATACTAGTATGCACGTGCCAAGGCGATTCCGTGTATAATAATGATGTTTTTTAATTTGCAAGGTTCTGTACTCGTATTTGAAAATTTTAGTGCAACAGTACTACAAATTTATGTGTCTTTTTCATGATGATCATTTAGCAAACTTCTACATGTACTTGTAGACATTTTCCGGACGTGATTAAACATGTACACGGACAAAAATATGGAAAGAGGCATTCATATTAATAAATCATATTTTCAGAATTAAATGAGTAATGCGGTGTCATAGTTTTTATACAGCAGACAGATGTGCGTGAGAGAGTGAGAGAGAGTGAGAGGGCGGGGAAAGAGAAAGAGGAAATATATATTTTAACCTCCCCTTCTTTTTAAGATATCTGTTGTATCAAATAAAAATTTTGTTTATTTTTTTTCTTAATATTCAAGGCAGTGAAAGTATTTTGTTTATTAACAGATCCTATTGACGATTCACTTCATATGTTTACGTCTTAAGTTTGATGCGGCGCCACGAACTAAATCGAACCCGGGCCCCCGATCACGAGGTGAACGCTCTACCACTAGACTACTGTTGGTACAACGTTTCATTCTACATGTAAAATCGACTATCTTATCCCATCTTGTCCAAGATAGTCTGCTTGTTGTACAAACGTATCAAAATCTAATAATAATAATAATCTAAATTTCAATAAATAGAACTGCTAGAATAAGATGGCATAAATTGTCAAAATGCTTAAATAAAGAGGCCTTCATTATGATTTGTCCTTTAATGATCATTTTTTCCTCTAATCCATTATTTCGTGCATTCTAGCATTTACATACCCATGTGGATTTGCCCGGCAATGAAGCTGAAAACCACCAAGAATAGTGAATACCCATGGCCAGTTTTGAAATGCATTTTCTTGAAAGTTTAGCTTTTTTTTCCTGCGTGAAAATGCACATTTAAAATGATTCGTATTTTATAAGCAACAATAAAATCAATACCTCCGAAAATTTCATATCAGTTATGATTTAATACAGTAGTCACCATCTGTTATTTAGTTTGCGTGCTGTAGCAATTTTTTTTACGTGCAGATTTCCTTTGAATACTTATATTAATAGTTGATATCTTTTTTCTTTACAGTTTTTATAAAAGTGGAATGCTATAATTGTGTTTAACCTTTATTAGTACAAAGAAAGTTGTTTTTTTTTCAATTAAATAGTGTAAATGTTATTCGATACTTAGTGAGATGAAAAAAAATACATGCATCACAAACTATTGATTAAAGTAAGACTTTATGCACTCTTTGACCTGTTTACTGTTCTTCAAAGTTATTATATTTTTATGCATTATACATGTAGATTGCAAACAAATAAATAAAATTTATTCTTTTTTTATTTTCATTCAGATATTTTATACTATTCTTCTTAAGAGAGTATTAGGTGAGCTACTTTCGTTTTCAATATTTTAACATCACAAAGTGGGTGGGTTCATGTTACAGTTTTTTTTTCTTTATACGTATCAGCCCAAAGTAGTTCTACTTGTCTCCGATATGCACATTGTAGTATTATATATAATTTGAACGAATCGCAAACAAGAGTGGACAAGTGCTTTCTAGTCCTTCAGATTTTTATTTTACATGTCTTAATGAGAAAATATGTGGGTTTTTTATTATGTCCTATATTGTAGACATGACCATTTGTATGTATTGCAACATATTTTCTTTCTATAGTGCAAACTTTTCAAGTAAGATATCATCTTGTAGTATTCTTTTTTAATAACCCACATACTAATTAGACAAAGAGTAGCAAATCAAATATTTTATAGTATATATCGATGTTCAATCACATTTACTTTCAGAAGTTAACACCGCCTAGAAAGCATTTTTTCATTTGTATTTTTTTCACTTTATCCTAATATTTTATTTGTGTATTCGTACACGAAAATGTATATGATATTTTTACTTAGACAAGTTTAGTTTATTGCAAAAAAAAAAAAATAAAATAAACAAATACATCAAATTAACTATTGACAATGGTTTGAAATGGTGTATATTTTTTCTTCATAAAGGAAATCTCCTATTCTTGAGAAGAAAAATTTTCATTAAAAGATTACATGATTGCATCATTAAAAATCAAGCAATTATTTCCTAACATTTGTTATTTTTTGAATACATGTAAATGTACTTTTTTGTCTTTCATTCAAGAAATTTCTGTGAAACTTTAGTATTGTAAAACATGGTACGGTTGGTGACAGTTTATCTTCTGTCAGATATCTAAGAATGAAATGTCTTTGACTCGTGTGCGGATAGCGCCACATTAGTTTACAAAACGAAAATTAGATTCGACTAAATCTACTTAATGTCTATGCCTACCACTCAAAGTAAGAAAGATGACATCTCCTTAAAAAAAATAAAAACGGTCATATATTGAACATAAATGAAAATAAGCAATTCGACTAATTATACTTTATGTCTATGCCTACCACTCAAATTTAGAAAGAAAACATCTCAAAAAAGATACAAAAAGTCATTTATTGAACATTATTGGACAATAAACAAATAAAAATACACATAATACGGAGGACAGCAAGCGTCGCAAGGCGAGCTCAACAGACTAACGTGTAAGGACAGAAAAAAATTGGAATGCAATTTTTACATACATCATGGAAATTTTTATGTGAAACATTCAAAAAATTCAAAGAATTGCGTATCTCAGGTGATTTGATACGCAAGAGCGTGCTCTACGTATGAACAAGTTCTTAAAGGAGGTAAATTATTGACAAGTAAGTTGAAAAAACAAGAATATCAACAGTCTCGTTTAAAGTCATCATTTCGGAAATTCTATGGTCGATACAATGACCTTGCCAGCAAATACAATTTATCATTGGGTCAAATGCTGACTAACGTTTTTCATACCAATTGTTAGTCCATTATTCATACACTGAATTGACGACGGATTTTTTCCGTTATTTCCTGATCATGACAACGAGCACACGGCGGGTCTGAACGGTCGGCAGAGGATGCTCACTCCTCCATGGCACCTGATCCCTGCTCTCATCTTTCGGAGGTCCTTGTTTGTTCTGCTCTTATTTCGTATATTGTTTTATGGACGTTGAGATTGAATACTGTTCTTTATCTCCATATCCTTCCTTTACTACCCAATGTCCTTTCAGCAAATAAATGAATGAATAATAACGTATAGCATTAAAGGATTTCAGTCTGTAGAAATCTTTCAAAGAAACAAAAAATAACTCTGAAATCTTTTGCACTATACACTAGGTCTATAGTTTCAACCAGACACTCACCTGTATCCGTAGGTTTCGACGAGCTTCGTGGCGTCGTGTGACGTCACAGTTAGTCGTGATGTCTCGTGCGGCTTGATGTTTGAAGTGGCTGATCAATTTTTCAAACGTTTTTGATTGTACAACTGCGCTCGCCTAAACGGTAACACCGTAAAATATTTTAGCGCTTTGTATAAAAATTGAAAATTCGCCTTATCAGAAAGCATGTAATTTGACTAACAGTCCCATTTCATAACAGGGTTGCATAGAACATAACATGCCTCTGCTCAGTAAATGCTATACAGCATGAAAAGATCTGTGCTTCAGTAAAAAAATATCTTTGGACTAGTACATTAAATGAACTAGAAAAAAAAACATAATCATTACCAATAAAAAAATATTGCTAGTCCTTTATATCGCAATCTTAACAAGATAGGCATACAGTGTACTTTGCACATCATATATCCACATTCAGGACAAATTGCGATAACTGTATGACATGTATTCAATCCGATCATGGTCCGCATTAAAAATTTGAAAGGTGACGGAAACGACCAATAAAAAAAATTATTTTGGTAATTGCTGTTCCACGTCCAGAGTTGTTTCATAATATATTTCACCAAGTTGTGTCACATTGAATTTATCCTTATCACTTAAGGGTTCTTGTTGCAAACCGTGTAATCAAGCCATCTATGAGAATTTGAATGCAGACTTATCTTAGTAATATACACTCCAAAAAAGGTTGGAGGAAACCTGCTGATCCTTCTTGATCGTTTCTACGAGGGCTGTTCAAAAATAATGTCCTCGCTGCTCGGAAAGCAACAAAAACGCTTGTCAATGATTTTGCATTAAGAATTTTAATTAATATTTTTCTTTTCATTTAAACACATGTCCGTTACATTTTAATCCAATTTCTGATTGTTTTAAAACGCATTCTTGAATATTGCCCTTGGTCTACTGGAGTATGGCATATACTATGGTTTCCTTGACTTGTTTCTTCCTTCTAAATGGTGTTCTTTTCAAGTTTGGAAATTGAAACAAGAGAAAGGATGAAAGACCTGGTGAATATTGTTGGTTTGATAAAACCTTAACTTTCTCTTTATCCCCATAAACTACATCAATCTTCATGGCCTGTGGGTTTGGACGCTCTCATGCCGAAATTTAAAGAAGTGGATCCCTAATCGTGGTTCCATTCTCTCAAAAACTTGTTTTTGCAAAAATCTACTTTCTAGACTTTCTAGACTTCTCCAGACTTCAACTGCCACCGCGAATAAGAATTTGACCCACAAAACTACTAATATTGAAAAAATGACATATAAATCTATTTTTGTGCTTTTGAAATTCGTTGATTTTTTTCACACATTGGCTGTTTTTGTGCATCTTATTGTAATGTATTTTGAGGGGTTAAAGCAATGAAATGAAGTTTCACTATCTGTTTGAAGCTCAGACAAGCGTGGATAAATTCAATTTTTGATTTTTTTTTTTTATAATTGTTTCAATATTTTTACACATTTTTACATTTTTTAACATTTACATTTGAGCGATTGTTTTCACTCATTTTAAAAACAAAATGGGGTGACCGTTGAGTATTAAGCTTTTTTTTTACTGTGAAATGTTTCTTTAAAACATATTTACATCTGCTGAATATTTTCTCCTTTATTTCTAAAGAAAGCCATTGCGTTAATCACTGCATGAACTACAGTCGGCATGTCCCCTGTACAGATTCTTGATCAGTGGCTGTTCCATCGACGAAACGTATAAAGACGGTCGCATCATATTAATACAAAAATTAATCTTTTTAATCCTACTTTAAATGATTATTTAAATATATATAAATATAAACAATAGAATACCTTTCTTTGTTATCACTGAAATTAACGGTCGCAGCTATTGCAGGAAAAATTTAAAAACGCGGGAAAAAAAACGCGGGTTATGTATTTTTTCTGCAATAGCTGCTTCCGTTAATTCCAGTAATAACAAGCAAAGAAAGCATTTTATTGTTTCAGTTAATAACCCCAAAATGATGCCTGTCAATTTTGATATGTGTATTAAGGGGTACCGACCCTCTGCTATCAAATTTCACTCAGAAAATTTAATATTTCTAATGTTGATTTTCATGAACAACAAAAACATTAGAGCCACATGGAAATAGTTTGATGTAAGAGGCGCAGCTTATTTTTTTCAGAAATGGTTTTTGTGTCAGATCATGATATGAAGAAATTTCAACATAGAGAACAGAAACAGTAAGGATTTATTATCATAACATTTGATTTGAAATATGAGGTGTATATGAAAATAATTTTTAGTGTATTACCTATTAAAATCATGTCAGAAAACATCATGAAGCGATGCTTCCTAAGTCAGAAAATTACAATGTTGTATGTGGTTGTAAGAAAAAAATAAATCTGTGAGGAGGAGTTATCTTATTTCTAATGATTTCTTCATATGATAAAAATGTCATACTTATAAAAATTCTGTATTAAGGGGGGACCTATGTCGTTCGACGTCAAAACAGCGTCATGTGACGTCACAATAGCGACGTTCGTTTTTTTTTTTTCCCGCTGACTTTTGCAACTGTGATTACAGGCATAACATTGTTATCAATCAAAAACGAATACAGTTTACAAAAAGAAAATTTTTTCATCATTTAAAACAGTTTTCTTTGATTTATGGATTTTGCTAATATAAGAATTCTCTTCCTTTGGTTGATAATTTAGTTGTGAAGAAATACCTCTATGATATGCTGATATGAAAATGTAAAAAAATATTAGATAAAATTCAGCAAAGACAGCGGCTTAAGTATTAGGGAAATATGTTTAATTTTATGATTACCATTAATTGTATTTTCTGGATAAAACTAATAAAAATTAAGAAATGTACTTGTACCTATATTTACTTATTGATTTATAGTGTATATAGATTTTATTGTATAAAGTCATTCCTAGGTTCTGTTAGGTGTTGGGGAAGGTGTGGGGGCGCAGAATGATTAGAATGAAGAAGAAAAGAGTTTATCTGTTTAAATTATTTCTTATCAAAACAAAATACTCGGGTTTTTTTTTTTTTGCAAAATAGTTTTATATTCAGATATTTGTAAGTGTTAACTTACCTTTTTTAGTGCAGAAAGGTCAATATTTATGACAGAAGAATACAAAAATAAATGATAACGTCATATTTCTCGTTTATTTTATCATAAAGGTATACTTTTTTCCTTGTTAAAATAAAGAGAGGGGTCATTTCTTCTAAAAAAATATGAATTACAACATTTTCACACAAAGACTTTTTTAAGATATTACCTGTTATGCATGTCGGAATTGTAAAAAATACGACAAGAAAAACGGGGTGATCCTTACATTGTGCTCCTTTATAATTTTTCATGCGAGATGAATTACAATGAATTTACCATCATTTTAAAGGTACAAGTCATATAAATTATATACATATTGATTTCGAATGTGATTTGACATTTTTGGTTCCTTTTAGCGCATATTTGGAGTAAAACAATAATGTCTTAAAATAATCTATTTTTAGCATTTCACACTGTTTTTGCACGTGCTCCTGTGTAAAAATAAGCATTTAAAGGTATTGTTTTTAATACCTAAAAATTAAGATCAAGTGATCAGGAAAGAAATGTCAAAGTTTTGAAAATTTCACACAAAGACTTTTCGGACATAGGTCCCCCATTAAGTACTTGAAACATTAAACAATTATTAAAATAGTCTTTTAAAAGATATAACTTATTCAATTTAAGATGCCTTTAAAGTCGGATAGAAATGTTTTATTGTTAAATATAATAAAACAATCAGTAAGAAAATTCGCAAAAAAAATATAAAGTAATGTTTCCATCACATGTTGGATTTCATCGAATTGACTACTCAGAGGTCTAGGAAACTCTGTTTAAGAAAACTGTGAGTAGTATTCATATTTTGTACTCTGACTGTCTCTGAGAGTTATCTGTCATATAAGAGGGTCGGTACCCCTTAAATTCAATAAAGCATCATTAGTGATTATTTGTTGAACTTTTCGCAAAAATTACATGGGTTGATATAAGTATTAGTCACGGATGATATCCATTTAGATGCCCATTATATCATTTATGTTTATTGAAATCCACCTGCTTATGTGTCTATAAAACAGAAATTAGTTGCTGTAAGTTTCACATATTTCAGGGAATATTTCTTTGGTATTCTTAACGAGTTTTATAGCACCTTTCATTAAGCATTTAATTTTACTTTTGTTTAATGATTCTTTCCCATTTATTTTTAATGTATTATCTGGAATAGCCCTTATTTTACACCTTCTCACTGTGTAACTATGTGATGAAATGTGATCAAATAAACTGTTATCCATTCATTAAAGATATATTCATGAGAGAAAGTCAAGCTTATTGTCATATCATTTTCAGCATTGTATGTCATAGAGCTCAGGACATTATTTATTGAAAAGCTTTCGCATTGATCTAAACTGAGAAACCTGAAATCTGGATACATACTGTGGATATTTGGCTAGTATTACTCCTCTTTGTCAATGTAGGCATAGGTACATGTAGTTTTAGTCTTACCGGAAGCGGGTTTTTTTTTATCCTAACGGCTAAAATCTATGACAATTTTGAGTTTTCCAGAATTTTTCACCGATTTCACAGATTCATATCTAAATTTCATTTTGGGCGTATATTCTAGTAGTTAATATTCTATAAAATCAAACATTGATATCTTCCATTGAACAAATTTTTTTTTTTACTCCGAATGGAATGCGCACTATGATTAAAATTTATGAATTTCGCTTGGTCAGCTGGTGCATGCAGAAATCAAAGTTACCTTATATAATTTCACGTTATTAAATACATCACATTGCAAGTATTTAATCTATCATAAGAAAGGCCGTTCACTGTAGCTCAGTTGATAGAGTGCTCGCTCTGTGATCGGGAGTTGTGAGTTTGTATTGGCCGCGACTGACCTAGTCGATAAAATGGGTAGCAACTGTTCTTCGCCATGCGCTCGGCACTTTGAAGTGAAAATTGTTAGTCCTTCGGAGGAGACGTTAAAAACCGAGGCCCCGTGTCAGTGACAGACGATGGCACGATAAAGATCCCTCACTGCTCAATGGTCCTGAGTGCCGAGTAAAAGTCAAAATGTGAAGCCCTTCACCAGCATACGGTGACGTCTCTATATGCGGGAAAAATTCTCGAGAGGGATGTTAAACAATATTAGGGATGTCAGTTTTATTCTGATAGCTTAGTCGAATAATCGGAGGCTTGAAGCGAACGACAGTCGAATCTTTGTTGAAATTTTAATTATTTTTAAAAATTTCCGTGTTATTTTCAGTATTGGTCATTTAAATCTAGTTTTAGAATATTTAATCTAGACTATCATTATCATACAACGATTTTTTTAATTGTAGATATTCAGGTTGTACAATAAAGACAAATACATGTTTCAAATATGTTTTATTTACTTCACATTTTATCTAAACACAAGATATTATATTTTCAATCGCATTTGTCCTTTCTTTTCATAAGTACAGGTACCCGATAATTAAAGCCATATGTGCATGTCTTGTCAGTGACTGGTAAACAATGAAAGCCTGTCCCTTATAAAAACCGAATAAGAGCTTGCGATAAACTTAATTTGATAAGAATAAAAATGTTTATATTTAGTTAGTAGTGAATAGTTAGTAACACAGCCATAGGATTGCATGCTTTACACAATCATTATGTACTGATCAGTTATGCATATAAAAATGTCCATTTAAGGTCAGTAATGTTAAAGACCTTAATTTATTGAAGCACATTTACCACATCATCAAAGTATGTAAGACTTATAACAGATTCATTAATTGTATTTTGTTTAACGTCCCTCTTGAGAATTTTTCACTCATATGAAGACGTCATCGTATGCCGGTGAAGGGCTTCAAATTTTGACCTTAACTCGGCATTTAGGACCATTTTGCAGTGAGGGATCTTTATCGGGCCAATGCATGACGCTAACACGGATCTCGGTTTTTAAGTCTCCTCCAAACGACCCGCAACTTTCACTTCAAACTACGTTCAAAGTGACGAGCGCATGGCAATGGAACAGTTGCTACCCATTTTATGGACAAAGACAGTCGCGGCCGAGATAAGAACTCACGACCTCCCGATCACGGAGCGAACTTCTTGAATGTAGAATGTGATCAAAATCACACTACACTGTTTGTGATTTTAATTATTTACTATTTGAAAACATAATTCAATCGGGTTAATGCAAATTGCTATCTGAGTTTGCTTTCTCAAAACAATAATGGACTAATCTTTCTGGTAAAGTGAAAGTACCTGAAGATGCATGTACATGAAATAGTAATGGAAACAATGCTACCATTTTCACGTTTTATTCAGTTAAAGACTTTGCTTTACTGGTTGATGAAAATAATAATTGCATAAATTACTGATAAAATTATTGTGTTAATTATTGATAAAATAATTATTAAAAAATATTATCAATGTCAATTATGATATGATACATGTATCTAATAATCATTTACGTGTACAGCGATAAGCACACGCTGAGCGGACACACTGTCATTTTCACTTGTAAATGTACCCAAACTTGTTTACCTTTTGTTTTAATTTCAAATTTATCTTTTATAAATAAATTATCGAAGTACTATCTATATTATACTACAATATGCATGTTTTGTTTAATACTCATTAATAAATAAATATCTACGCAACACATTTAAGGTTACAGAAAGGAGGCGGAGCCTAATTTGTACGGGAAAACTTGACTATGACATCATACACAATATACGTCCAACAACATTTCTTAAAAACACCATAAAATGAGTTTCTCTGCTAATTTAACCAGTAAGAAATAATCAAACTACATAAACACTTACTACAGCGTGTTGTTTTGTTGTTAGTTAGATCCCACATTACAAGTTATAAACAAGTCACTGATCGCAATACACTTGTCAATATGACGTCATTTCCTACAACATGACGTAGTTTGTATGCAGTGAGAGACAGATCAAGTAATGTTTTCTCAACAAAATATGTATTCTCTAATAAAATAAAATATTATTTACAGATATTCTATGGGAACTATAACGGTATCTGAAAAGTGCTGCGATCCTGATGAAATCTTAAAAACAATTTAATTATATCAATATTTCATGCCGCTGTTCAGCAAAAAATATAGCATTCGGTCATACAAGTATTATTTTAATAATGAAATTGCAGAATTTAGACAGGATCGCAGCACTTTTTAGAAACTACAATTGAAAATATTTATATATTAAACTTGGAAATTTAACTTGGTTATGCCCTTGCACTAGTAATATTTATATGTAACATCAATACTTCAACTCAATGTGCTAAAATCGCGTGTCTGCTGCATCACCTGACTAGTCTTAATATAAAATAGAATCGTCCTCGATATGTAGTTATTAGTCAATATTTACATTTGCAAATGTTTTCCTTTATATAACACTACTGAAAGCAAGTGTTTTTATAACTGTGTAAATACAGGTATGGGGTCAAGAGGTCATAGATGTGCGTTTGGATAAACGTTCGACGTAATTTCTCTGTGACGTCATAAAGGGTCGACGCGTGTTTAGTGGATTACATACATGCCGTTGGATTTGAAAAATTAACGCATTTCACGCGTTAAAAGTAACAATCAGGCAAATATAAAGTGTGAATAAGTCACAAATGTAAATATAAGTAATAAGGTATCATCTTTTAATCACGTGACCAACCCGTTTTACATCTCAATAAAACTCAAAAAATGATACCTTATTTCTTAATAATAACAATTATCCGATATAAATAAAGTACTATAAATAATCACCATCCCGATTACGAATACGTTTTTAAATACAAAATTTAGTCGATTTTTCCATTTCGCACCTTAACTGTACTGCGTACATGTACCCCTGTATCTATGAGAACTCAGAAGTGTTAATGTTCACAGGGTAATTATGACGTTCGATAAAACGAAGGAAATTCATCCATATACATGGGCTATTTTGAAGACCTATTACGGAAAATCTGTAAGAGATATTTGAATAAGAAAGTTTTTTTTGAAAAAATGTATAGTCTGTAGATATATCCAGAGGAAAAAATGTCTTATTTTGAAATCAGGCTAATTTTTGTTCATTTTGACTTTAGCTCTTTATCAATAAGTTAAATGATGACTGACGTTTTTCATCTTTTTTGTTAGTCCATTATTTACACTGAATTGACGATGAATTTTCCCGCTTTTTCCCGATCATGACAAGGAACACACAGGGGGTGTGACCGGTCGTCAGGAAATGTTCGCTCCTCTATGGCACATAATCCCACCTCTGATTTTGGAGGTCTGTGTTTGTCTGTTCATATCTGTATTATTTTCTGGACCTTTTAGCTTGAATACTGTTTGTTATCTCCTTATATTTCAGTGTTATTTTGCAAAAAGCAGTTAAGAATGTAATTTACTTTACCATAGTTTTAAATGTGGCTCAAGATCAATGTTTATTTTTACATCATATTTTCATCTGAAGTGGAATTAAAAACAAAATAAAAAACGTATAATTCAAATGTAATCATAATACAATGATAACGTATTTTTTATTTTCATTTTTTGCAAACATAATTATACTTGTGGTCACATGGTGCATCATTCATCCCTTTATAAGAGACCCAGTAGGTAGCACAGTTCTCTCCTCCGCCATAGTTATCAGGTTGTCCCTTTAACCAGTGGCTATAAGGAAGTTCCTCAGCCTTTGAGACAGATATAAACTTTCCTTCCTGATGAGTATCACTTGCACCAAGCCAGATCTGGGGCGAATGACCTATTCAATGCATTTAAACCTCAATCAATAATCACAGCATAACGTTTAACATTGTTTAAACGGATATGTGAAGGAAATATAATATAATATATGACTACGCTAATAAATTTCAAAGGAATAATCTTTTTATTCTCATTTTATACAACACAATGCATGCCAAAAGAGGTCAAAATACTTTTTTAAAATTTTGTTTCAGATATTAAACCATTAGCAACCAGCGACCAGCGTAATACTTTACTTTTACGGTGTTTCAACAATCAATTCATCAATTTATACCTCTTAATCGAACAAGGTTATCAAACCATTTTTCATCCATTGCATTTTGAAGTTCCAATATTTCTGCGCCCATCTGGTAACATGCTGACTGCAGAATGTAAATTGAAAAGGTTTTTTGTTGTATTCAGCGGATAAGAAATGTAAATTTTCTGACAGTATTATCAAATACATGTATCATGCAAGATTTTACTCCTTTTGAACCTGTAAAACAAATATTCACACAGTAGGTATTTTATAATCATAACTAAAACTACAAAAAAGAGAGAATACAAGCTTGTAGGTTCTCAATAGTCTTAAATATCTAATACATATTACCCGAAACTATGTTCTCTAGTGTTGGAAATTTTTATAATTATGTCAGTTATAAATGAATATATAAAAGATGTAAATATCCAATGGATTAGCAAGCTGATGTACTTTCAACACACATGCACATATGAACATGTACGTGTACCTTGAAAAATCTATTTACCCCCCCCCCCCCTGAAGTTATTGCATCAGTTTCAAAACGACATACCTCATTGCTTTTAAAGCCAGCAAATTTTATTCATACTTTTCATATTTTAAAGGACTAGTGCACTGAATTAAAATCGTTTTATATTATAGAATAAGATTGTTGTAGTACTAAGTTGGATTTTTTTTTTATGAAGTCGTGCAAACAACATAAAGTAGTTCTTCTAGTTATAAAGGAACAAAAAGAAATAATCAAGAAATATTTTGTCACAAAGGTTTCTATTGCAATTATGCTATCTATTTTTACATTTAATACTGTGATGATGCAATCAATATGTCAAATCAGCTTTAGGATCAATCGCCAGTCTTATCTGCTTCGGGCTTTTTGGACGCAGCACTGTGATACTGAACTCAAGTTACTGTATGCATCTATAGGCCATAAAAACAAACATTTGATAATATTAAGTTGATGAAAGAATCGACTTGATAACGATCTCCACATACATAAACACTAATTGAAAGGGTTTCAAGATTTCTACTTTCACTTTCATATCGGTACGTAAACAAAGGAAACATTTTTGTTTAAATTAGTAATCCTTTAGCCTACAATGTAACATGTAATGTTTATTACATTCATTCAGAAACAAATTTATCCAAAATTACTTACAGATCACTAACGTTAGGTTTATGAAATGCATTGATTTAACAATGAGAAGCATGATACAAGTCACAGTGAGAAGAGTATTACATGTATATAAATAGAAAGCGCCTGTAACTATAATTAATGAAATGATAATTAAACAACATGAATTAACAGTCTTTTAAAAAATTGCTAGGAGATCTCTTACCTTTCCAAAACATCCAGAACGTCTGCTGCAGCAGTGACGTCAAAAATGACGCACAATTTCATCTGATAAAAGACAAAACCGGCCCAGAGACAAATGCGGAATTATTTTAATTCTACTCAAGAATTAAGCCAAGCCCAATGAAAAGCAAATTAATTTATTCTTAATCAATTTTGTCTGGTAAATGCATTATTTAAGAAAAAAAATGTGAAAGGATTTTTTTAGAAGGGAAAGGGGGGGGGGGATAAACAGAGCAAAACTTTACATAGTCATAAGTAATTAGATCTACTAACAAATTCTTTTGAATTCAAATGTACAAATAAATTTATTTTGATATATATTATTGAAATTGCAATTTTACGTGAGTATATCAAGGGTAAATTAGAGAATATTATTTCATATGATTCTCATATGATCGCTGTCAAAATATTCATATGATTCTCATATGCAGGGTCTTTCTCATACGATTGTATATACATATGATTCTCATATGATCATCATATGAAATGCAATGCATATGTGGATCATATGTGGCTGAATTGCCTATGTATAATAAAAAAATACAGTTAAAGCATAATTTATCTAATGGGCCATAACCCCACACGTATGAGAAAAAACTAAACAAGTGTATAACATGTGTATATGAATATACATATATTTACATAAATTAAAAATGTAAAATTCATCTATATTTTCGCACACATATATTAAACATATATAACATGTGTTATACATATGTGGCGAAAAACATGTGTTTAACATATATTTCATCTCACAGGTGTATTACATATGTATATTATATATGTTTTACATGTAAATGAAACACATATTTTACATGGGTTTATTTACACACATGTATTACATGTGAAAAACATGTGTTGAACACATGTGAAACCAAACACATATTTTACACATGTTGACATTTTTCCTGTGTAGCGATTTTTATCTTCTTTGATATCAATTTCAAACACAAATCCATATCTATAATCTGAGAGTATAAATATTATCAATACATTTTAAAATAAGCGTGTTTTTTTTCATCTATAAAATGTATTTCATTTGATTGAATTAATCAAACTGATGCTAAATAACATCATCATTAATTTCACACCAGTTTGTGTGATAACAACTCTAAAGAGAATTTCTTAACATATCATTATAGTTTAATGGAACATGAATTAAATCTTTCATGAACAAAAAGGCTTAAAAGGGTTCGAGTTTCTAACATTTGTTCTAAAAAGATGCATGTACTTATCCTCGACTTAAAATTTTAAATGAATACAATTTGAAAAGTGAGGAAAGAAAAGAAAAACCATAAGCGTTTAGCATAATTGTTTTAATGTGCAACAATTTACAAAATTAAAGCAATGATGGTTGAGTGTAAAAAATGAAAGAATGAAATCTAATAAGTTGCAACATATTACTTCTTTTGAAATTACATAGAATCAAATATCATTTGCTCTACAATTTAAACAATTTTAAGGCATGTTACCAAATTAGGTATGATTAGTTCATTAACAATTGGGTTTTTTGAATGACAATTTATATCAAGACTGGCTCAGGTATAGTATTAAGAATATGCTTTGCAGCTTTAAAATGTTAATGGATATGTTAATTTGACGAATATCTGCATTGTTCGTATAAATAACCTTTCATTATCTTATTTTAAATTTATTGTCAAATAAACGAATGTGGAAATGCAGAAATTTAGAACTTATTTGCAGACCAAAATAATTTGAAAAAAAAAATATCTCAAAATACGATAGTATCGATTAAGTAATGACTTACTGGCGGCCATAAAGCAGTTCAAGGGAGTGTTGACATTAAACACCTACAAGGCCAGCTACAGTGTAGAAGGTGGCTTAAAAGTGAGTTAAAAACTTGTTCTAAGTATACTTTTATCACATAAAAGGCTTTAGCCAAAGTTAAGTCACCGTTCAGCTACCTGAATGGATATGAATGTTATATAAAAAAATTAACTAGAATGTATTTTAAATCATTAAATTAGCTTAAATGCTCTGTAAACAACATATCGAACAGCTGTTGTATTTTGAGATTTATATCATTCTTTATTTGTCATTATTAATGAGTATTACAGTCAGGTACGAAGGTAACACGTTGACATAACAATGCAATCAATTTTATTTTCACGATCACTGGAAGATTATGTTGAAACATTTATCAAAGAACTGTTTCAACATAAACATTATAAAAGCTTGCAAGCTGACGGCGCCATGTGAATAAGCCCATTTTATTGTCCCCCGCTTTCGCTAAAGCGAGGGGACATTAAATCTCATTCGTCTGTCCGTCAGTCAGTCAGTCTGTCCATCCGTCACAAAAACTTTAACCTTGCCCATAACTTTTGCTTTAACTGAGCTCATATTTCACAAGTGTATTCCTTGTGACAAGACCTTTCTTTGGGTACCACCAAATTTGACCTTAGGACCTTGACCTTGCACTACTGGACGAAAAAAGTGCTGAGAATCCCAAATTTTACTGATAAAGTCTGATAATTACTGATACGGTGCTGTTCTTGCTGATAATTACTGATATTTACTGTTATTATTACTGTTGTTGCTGATAATTTTAGTTGTTGCTGATAAATACTGATAATTACTGTCGTCTTTTACTGTGGAGTCTGATAAATACTGATAAATACTGTTGAGGTACTGTCGCTGCTGAGAATTGCTGATAATTACTGTTGAGGTACTGTCGATGCTGAGATTTACTGATAATTACTGTGGTCATTGTTTTTAACCTGGGAATGGATTGAAATAGCCTGAGAAATGATTATTTGTTGTTTTTTTTAAATATTTTAACAAATTCATTACAGTCATTTACAAAATAAATTATTCTAAATAAAAAAGTCACATTTTATTAATTTGTTTTCAGTTTTCATATATTAATTTCATTATGATAATTTTTAACCATAATGTTAACATAAGCTTTCATAAATGTTTATGTTTTTTCTTTAAATTTCTCCTTACACATAGATGACAGTATCTGAGGAAGATTATTCTGTTGTATTTGC
The DNA here is from genome assembly GCF_032062105.1 of Saccostrea cuccullata. Taxonomy (NCBI): domain Eukaryota; kingdom Metazoa; phylum Mollusca; class Bivalvia; order Ostreida; family Ostreidae; genus Saccostrea; species Saccostrea cuccullata. The sequence goes on along the minus strand of NW_026926595.1, from coordinate 141,872 downwards.
AGTGGTTTTTCTTCCCAAGTACTTTTTTAAAAAGATTAATTTTTGTTCAAAAAAATCTCATCTCATATTTTTTCTCACATGTATGTGTACTGTCATCAAAAGCTTTTTGTGGATTTCTTTAATATTTCAATACAGTCAATGGTTTTAAATATCAATTTATTTTACCGTGTGGAGAACTGAAAATGCATGAGCACATTAAGTTGAAAACGCCCCCACCCCCACCCTTTTCCAATTACTTTTAAATTAAGCTCTCATTTTAACAAGACAGTATTAAATATTTTTCATAAAATCTAGTCTTGAAGCGTACACTTTGTTATTTATAGAAGAATGTGACAGGGTCAAATGATTAAATTGAAGCATCTTGAATTATTTTTTTTTTTTTATAGATTATGTAGACAGCGCGCTCTAGTTCTCCGATGTCCTCCCTGCAAATTTTATATCGTGTCGCTTTCTAGCTTTCTCTCTCTCTCAATCTCTTTTAAATTATTTGTTAAGGCTTAGGATTGTACACTACATGACATAAATCTTATGCAGAGTGATTTTCAGTCAATGAAATATACGTCTTTCTTTAGGCTAATTCTTTTTTCATTGTATACTGTTTTAAGTCTATGGGCATATGGCTTCTAATATTATGCGCCACTCCTTAAGCATGTTATATGCGGTCAGTCAGTTAAAAAACTAAATAAAATAAATCATAACTTGAATAAACTTTTTCCATTAATGCAAACTTTGTGCTTGTTGTTATTGAACATACATGTCAACCACGTGTAAAAGTTCTACTTTCGTTTTAGAATCGGGTCAATTATTAGTACATTCTGACATAGGGATATCGTTACGGCTTGCGTTTTTGTAAAATTAGAATTTTGTGCAGTGATTATAATTATTTTTTAATTCCATTTTTCTCCGAGACCTTTGTATAAACGATCAGTACAGACTTGGTGCTTATTTATATGATTTTACTTGATTGTAGCACAAAAAGGAGGGGGTGAAATACTGTTTACAATTAAGTGATAGCTGATAGGACAAGGTCTACATACATGTCAACCACGTGTAAAAGTTCTACTTTCGTTTTAGAATCGGGTCAATTATTAGTACATTCTGACATAGGGATATCGTTACGGCTTGCGTTTTTGTAAAATTAGAATTTTGTGTGATTATAATTATTTTTTAATTCCATTTTTCTCCGAGACCTTTGTATAAACGATCAGTACAGACTTGGTGCTTATTTATATGATTTTACTTGATTGTAGCACAAAAAGGAGGGGGTGAAATACTGTTTACAATTAAGTGATAGCTGATAGGACAAGGTCTGTTCTTTAGTTGTGTGTTTTAAAAGTCAAGCAAGTTATGATATTATACTTATCGAATTTTTCATATGCATGAATAAAATTATTTTAGAGAATCAATTGCAATGAACCATACACATTTCAGAACTGAAGTAATTATTACATTTATTCATGAGTGCGATACACAACGTCATGCATGTTTCTGACATTCAAAATCCATACATTTAAGGGTTTTTTTTCTCGGATTAAGCGAAGTGGAGTTTCCCTGCATCTGAATTGGGAATAATTCCTGCTAATATTAATTCAAAAAAGTGCTTCACTAAACAATCTTTCTTTTTATGTCTATATGATTGTATATTTTGCACACTTTTTTTTTTTATTAAAAAGTGAAGTCAATTTCTCGTCTACGTATTTACCGGTCCCAAACAATCGTTAGCAGAGATTCAGAATTGAAAATAAATACATGTGACCACCTCCCCCGGAACATTCTTTTATCTGATAAACAAAATATACTCCCCGGCCTTAATTCCCTTACTTCGCATTTATAGCAACCTACGAATTTTTTTTTATTTAGTTTCTTATTAACGCATGCCTTTTAGACCTACTGTTATGTATAAAATCACATACATTTTATATGTTTTTGTGGTCTATGTATACTAAAGTAAAATGGTAAAAAGATTCAAATTTAAATGATTGATTGATTAAAGAAATATGCCTACATGTAAAACTAAAAAATGAAATTAAATACTGAAGAAGATAGATCTTTGAGAATTGAAATAATAATGAAAATAAGTCTGTACAACGTACGTGATGTACATGTATATATCTTTTTTTCATTATAGTACCAAAGTGTTCTATTCTAAATATTTTTTCTATCAATTTTATTCGTCATCAAATTCAATATTACGGAATTTTTTTTTTTCGTGCGACCATAAACTTTAAGATTGTTCCAAAGTAGCGAGTACATGTACAGTGTAGGTAGTTTGTTTATTGATAACACCGGTAGCCGCAGACGAAGAACAATAGGTAATTAGTGCCCATTGTTACGCTGACCACTACAATTTGCATGGAATATACAAGTTGTACCCCGTTCTACCCCGGGGCTGAAGACATGTACACAATACAGCCAAATCACAGGTCGATCACCGATTTTTGATCAATTGAAATCAATTTAAAGGTGTTTTCCTTTCAACTTTTTACCATGCAAAATTAAAATCATTAATTTGATCATATACTTATAGTAACATATTACATTTAGTTATTTCCCATTCCATAAAATCAAATAAAAATAAATTAATGAGATTTCAAAACTGATTAAATAAAAAATGATTTTGTATTTAAATTTTAAGACAAACTAAACACATGTACCTTTGTACTAGGGATTCTTAACCTCTAATTTTTAATCAGCTCGCCCCATTTGCCGGTTGCACATGCATACAGTGTGTACTTGTACATATATATGTACATGTGGAGGAGTTTAATTCTTGGACGATCTACAAACGTCTACATAACATTAAAATAAATGAATAAATAAATAAATTATTAATTAAAATCAGTGCCCACAGATTGAACATATTCAAACCTGTTTTCACCTCTTAGTTACTTTTTAAAAGGGATAAAATTTCTAATTTCCGAGCACATTTTTCAAATATTTCGACAAAAAGAGACCAGAAAACTGAACATTTAACAAGATAAATATAATTGTTTTCGAGAAAAAAAAAGCCTTCAAAAACAAAATGTTGTCCAAACACGACCAGTTGACTTAGTGAAAACGGAACAAATCCAACTTTTCTAACCTGCAAGAAACTTTTCTTATCCCGATTTTTTTCCCATCCGTTACGAACTTTTTTCTTATTATTGAAAAAAAAAGATCACCGATCTCCCTACATAATTTTTTGGAGTCGGGAAAGGCGGCGATGGATCTTTTTGAAAGATAGCATAATTTTCTTTTTATTTACAGTTTATTTTTCAATATGATCTTATGCAAAAGTAAAATTCCATTTTTTTCTGCCGTTAATTTTTTTTTAATTCTATTTCTATATATTCATTCTATTAATAATTCATTTGATTATTGTCAAAATTTTCACACAGTTAACGTAATGTAGAAATTGAGATCAGCATACATACATACAGTCATGTAATTTCGCCATAAGCAGAACATTAAAAAAAAAATATGAAAATTTTGCCATGATAATTCAAGTAAAAGAAAGTAATAATTGAAGGTTTTTATAGCCCGTTGTTTTATTTTAAACCAATTTCCAGGTTAAAAACAATGACCACAGTAATTATCAGTAAATCTCAGCATCGACAGTACCTCAACAGTAATTATCAGCAATTCTCAGCAGTGACAGTACCTCAACAGTATTTATCAGTATTTATCAGACTCAACAGTAAAAGGCAACAGTAATTATCAGTATTTATCAGAAACAACAAAAAATATCAGCAACAACAGTAATAATAACAGTAAATATCAGTATTTATCAGCAACAACAGCACATTATCAGTAATTATCAAACTTTATCAGTAAAATTTGGGATTCTCAGCACTTTTTTCGTCCAGTAGTGTTGGGGTTTGACCCACTTTTACACAAAAAATCCCAACTTTTACTTTGGCCATATCTTTTGAATGGTAGAAACTTGAACTTTAATATTTCACATATATATTCTTTGTAGCAAGATCTTTCATTGGATACCAACAACTTTGACCTTTTACCTTGAATATGGAGATTTCCGTACTTATAACTATGGCTTTCATACTTTAAGTACGAAATCCTTGTGAGAAGACCTTTCATTAATTACCAAAAACTTTGACCCTTTGACCTTGACCTTGGAGTTCAATGATGATTTTTAAATAAATGACATATGATAGGATGTTCATATTACGCACAATATGTTATAAAAAATGATATCTCACCCAAAAAGACACCGAAAGCGGGGAACCACAATTCCTTGAATTTGCTTGTTATCTTTGAATTATAATTTATAGCATATAGCAAAGTATATAAACTACGAAATGACTTTGTTTGAATTTGAAATATATTTCCATATTTTAGCGGTTTTTTTTAAAAGTATTAGAAGTGTATTTTTAACTGATCCAATAGCTTAGTAAATAGGTCTTATGATCATTGTTTGAATGGTTCATTATAACTGAATGTAGTTTTAATATAATCTTTTTTTTCTGATTTTTGCATGCGATAACACTTTGGAGAAAACGAGAGATGTCGCACATTAGATTACACAGTAAAAATTTTGCCGACACAGTAAGAGTTGTGATAATTACGGTAGAAAATCTACAAACACAAATTCTCTCTAACTGAAACTTTAATCAAGCAATTCTACCGTCTTTCAATTCAAAAAGTTATCATCCTTAATTACTAGGGCTTCACCTTGAGTAATCAGTCAGTTATCTCCGACACACTCGCCGGACTTTACGCATGACGGAACAAAGACAAATAATTGTTTTCACAATTCAATGTACCGGTTAATTGGTAGTTGCAATAAAAATCATTGTATTATTTATGAAATATATTTAAAGATGTCTTTCCTATAGAGCCATGGCTCTAGAATTATGTAAGCACTGTAAGTCAAACATAACATCGAAACGAAGTCATTTGACTGATGTAAAGAAATTGCCAAAAATTTTGAAATTTCAGCATGTTCAAGGAACTCTTTAAAATTTTTTACTGTTCTGAAGTTCCTTTTTTGTAATGCGGTAACTCGATCAAGAAACATAAACACGGCAAATCTACTTTCAAAAATGTTAAATAGTTCGACTATCGGTCAGAATTTCCTCTGATTTTCAGAACGTTTTTTTTTCCCTTTTATCAGTATGTACAACCATACCATTTGTGTAACGAATTAGCGATTTTTAAATAAGTGTGTGCTTGTAATCTTTTGTAATTATAATTAATTGTGAGTCAGTTGCGAATTTGTTCGCGAAAATACCGCGAAATATTAGTGCTTCGCGAAAACTCTGCAACACAGTAGAATCTCAAATGATGGAGAACCCTGCGAAAGAATAAAAATCTTCATACATGTTATATATCCTCCATATGTGTTCAAAGATTGCATCATGATTTTATAATTATTTTAAGAAACCATATCTGATTAGACAGAATATACATGTACTTTTCAAAATAATGACAGGCTACTGCGCTGTAGATTTTTTTCTGATCACGAAGAGCACAGAATTCGCCACGACGAAAAAGACAATTATAAAAATATTTTGTTTTCCCTTTTGCTCTTGATGTCAATGTGATATGTAGTATGTGATATGCATTGTTATTGAATAGAAATTGTCCGTAATTCATCAAATTACTCAACACTAAAGCGATGGATAGTTTATGGGACCTTGTAGAAGTGACATTTCCTATAAACTTACATAAAATATCATCAGAATTACAGCCTTTTAAAAACAGCTAGGTTAAACCTTCTGACTCCTTCGATTTTTGAGCTTCAAGTGATATACAATATAGATCGAATCAGATAAATATGGAAAAAAAAAGTAATGCGAATATTTCTGCTTGATTTAAATGTCAAGATGTTGAATATAACTAGAAAAAAGATTGTTCGCCATTTTTAAAGAATAGGTAAAGCCTACATTGAAGCTGTGTTTTGTTCAAAAACACAGATTATGAGCCCTCAACAAGACATAGTATACCTTAAATAGTATCCCTACATCTTAATTCAGCCAATTTTAGCCTTGAATACCATCTGATAAACTACTGTAAACTTCATGTTAGTTTTAACTACACCGTACGTATACAAGTACATACCAAAACTTTATAGGCATAGAGGTACATTGAAAATATGATGTACTGTAGTTTACTATGATTTTGAATATTCCTTGAGTGGTGGAGTTTATTATCACATAATAGTGTTTTTTTCTCCGATTTAAGATAACAAAACTAGTATTGGTAAATAAAAATGTCTTTTATTTTTATTTTTTGCATATGTAGATATACTTGGTATTACATGGAGCATCATTCATCCCTTTATAAGATACCCAATATGTAGCACAATTTTCTAGTTCCGGTTTATATTTATCTGGTTGTCCTGTCATCCAGTTGCTGTAGTGAAGTATCTCAGCCTTAGAAACAGTTATAAAACAGTTATAAACTTTCCCTCTTGTTGAACATCATTTGCACCAAGCCAGATCTGAGACGTATAACCTGTTAGATGATATTTCAACTTTGATTAATGTCCACAGCCACACATATATGCATTTAATAATCCTTTTAACGGACGAATGTGCAAATTTATTACAAATACATCATAATTAAACATCAAAGGAATGAAATTGAAATATTTTCTTTATTTACATACTTCACAATAATCAGATAGGGATGAAAATTATATTCATTCTTTTATTTATTCATATATAAGCAATAAGAATACTATTTTGCTTTGATAGTTGGTCAATATTATCAGTTCATTGAGTTGTACCTCGTATTCGAGCCTGGTTATCTATCCAATTCTCTTCCATTGCGTTTTGAAGTTCCAGGAGTTCTGCGCCCATTTGGTAACATGCCAACTACAAAATGTAGGTCATTTTTCTGTGTTTCGTGGTTAAGAAATGGTTATTCCTCATCATAGGATTTTAGTTAGATAAAAAAAATTATCCGTTGATAGATTGACTTAAAAATAGTTTTCCCTAGCTGCAAAATATTTAACCATACGATTTTATGCAATAAAAAATATTCAGTTTTACTGACAATAAAGAATTTGAACAAAAGTATTTGTTACGAAAAAACTACATGTTTTGAAAGAATAAAAGATTAAATGGTTGAAGCTGTTGAACCTGGCCATACCATTGCCTCTTTAAATACAACTGTGGATGTTGAAAAGTAATAACAACTCTTTTGGTAGGAGACCCAACCTTTTTCGCAGGTTGATACCAAATCTGAAACGAAAAAGGTTTAAGCAAGTTTGATCAATCACTAGAATTTTCATAGAACACATTTCTGTACAATCCCTCTCATTTAAATTGATTACAGGCTGATTACAGCTTATACATATGCTGAGAAAAATCACATTTGGCAAACATTTGAAAAACATTACTATAAAATCATAGATAAACCATATTTAGCTAATTTTGACATGATGATAATTTTATTAGTCTTATGATTTATACAATAATTACCAACATATTTTTAATTTCGTAATTGTTCTACCCAAAATTATTAATTATAATGAACCAGCAAACGAAGTGCTTTTGGTCTAATTTTACGTTTATTTAGATAAAATCTTTATAGCTTTATTACTACATGTAAGTGTAAGAACTTCTTGATTTTGAATCTTGTTCAATATTTTATTTTACTGACCAAGATCCGTTAATTTTGTTCCCTACATCTGCAAGATCAAATGATTGGCAAGCAATATTTTTGTAAGTTCGTAGGACATGTTTATCATTTTCTCTCCCATTTAAAAAAATATATTTCTCGTAGATGAATTTAGATTTATTTTATTTTTTTAACATTTTTTTTGGAAAAGTAATTATTACATCTACGTCAATAGGTGGTAAATATTACAGGGACGCCGAGAAAGATAAAACTTACTAAAATTTGACAGAATGCAATATCAAGTCATTAAGGTTTTCTTTATTGATCTTATTTTGTTGGATGTATTCGATTTTTTAGCAGATGAAGTTTCAATCTCTTTTTTCCATTCGTCATTACAATAACCGCGAAAAATACTTACGCATATGAATTTGACATGGGATAAAGCTTAAAATCACCAAGAAAAATATCCGATCAAATATAAAAGACATTTTCTCCTCCGCTTGAATAAAAATTACCGTAAATTTCTTTTATATATAGCTAACATAACAAAATCTGTGACACTCATACTTTGCTTAGTCTAGCTTATCATATAATTTACAATATTTAACGATATAGCCATGTGCTTTTGTCACCATCTCATAGGGAATTACTTTTTTTTTTTTATCAATTTTTATATTCATCCCCTGAATTTAATATATTTTTAAGAAATATGTAATGTTGTGTATATTTCTATTTATAAAAAAAAGTTGTGCTATTTTTACTATTTATTTAATTTTTCGTTGTTTATTTTTCATGATGAAGTTGTTTTTCTCATATACAATACATAAAACAGAAAGTATGCATATCGTACAGATGAAAATTTTAGTGAGACGCAAATCTAGGGATTTGTCCTCAAAAATGGGATTTTACTTTTAGCGATATGTAATCTTAGCGAATTAAAAAGCTCACTAAAGAAGCTATACTAAATAAAGCGAAATTAAATGCTTTCGATATTCAAATTTAGCGATCTTGGCACCCTTGCTAACAATGCCAAGATTAAAACCTCGCTAAAATGTCTGCTAATTCAACATTCTATTTTTGAAAAAAAATATTGCATTTATATATGTACTAATAAGAATTGAAGACAAAAGTGCGTACAGAGTATATAATGTTTGGTCGTACAATTCCAAGTATAGATAGCGTCAGTTTTAAGATAAAAAAAAATAAAAAAAAATTGATATCCTTGGCTTCTGATGGTCTTTTAGTACTGAATCACAAGGATTAGAAACCTATAAAATAGGATTTATTTTAAAATAAACCGATGAATGTTAAAAATTTCTTATGTCTTTTTTGTGGTTGTCAGAATGCGTTTATCTTTTTGTTATTTTACTAAACCTTTTACCTGTTTACCTGGTTTTTATGTTACCGGTTTTTATCAGGTCCATATTTTTTTTAAACCCTTATCTGTCTCAGCAAATCAGATTGCCCCGCAACGCATCTTATTTGCACACTTCTTTGTTTCCTATACATGTAGGATTCTGCCTTGAATTTTATGGACAAAAAAGCAACTACCATTTTTACTCTATTCCCCGCTTTTTTATTTATCCTGTATTTGTTTTTATGAATGCGTGTTTTATGCACCAATTTTGTTTCCTATAAAGTTTGATGTTGTTTTTTATCGCATTATCACATCTGTGTGTTGTATCAATATAGTGGCTGAGAGACCAATGTTTCGAAATCATTTATTCAACTGCAATTGGAAATAAAACTGCACATTATCGTCCCTGAATTATAGGTGGCGCATGACACGTTTAAGTTCATGAATATTCGTACCTTTAATTTTAGAGAGCGCCAACGTAATTTTAACCTTGTATCTTTTGCTATTTTGATTAGATTTTATAGATATAATGGCTGATTACGGAGCGTGGGATTTACCCACACTTAGAAAAGAGCTACGGAAACGAAATGCTCGCATTTCCGGCTGCAAAAGAGAATTGAATGAAAGGTTATACTTGCAGGCAACTTCTTAACCACAATTTTCTCTGTCAAACTCAGAATCGCGATTAAGACGTTATCGGTACCTGATATTCTTTGTAATTTCAATAAAAGTTCTCCAAAAGTATATTTTATGTAGACCTAGGTAAGATTAATTCCAATTAATACAGTCTACATTTTTTTTCAATGCCTGTCTGGGTCAGTTTTTGACGAATGTCATTGTCAATCTGTATAAGGCGAAGCCAAAGGCTCTTTACGTTTTAAACCTTTTTTACTGAATTTTATCAATGCAGAAAAAAAGTTTTAAACGGCAAGCGCCTATACGCTAAGCTTACATTATTCAATTAAGAATGGCTTTTTTAGTCATGTTAGTTATATACAATATTTGTAACATACCAGGCCAAAAACGTTTAGTAAATGTTTGTTACATTATGCATTTAAGTTGCATATGTTGTATAAAACTAAAAAGACCATTTAGTTGAATTATGCAGGCTTAGGTCACAGGTGCTTGACGTTTAAAACTTTTTATAAATTTACTGTTACTTGACTGCACTTCTTATCACCTAGCAAAGGCCCCTATAGTAAACAAAATTAGGCCTGAGAGAGAGAGAGAGAGAGAGAGAGAGAGAGAGAGAGAGAGAGAGAGAGAGAGAGAGAGTATTATGGCTGAGAAACCTCTGTTTAAACCATATATATAATAACTATTGCAGGACTTATAAAGATATTTAGCAGTTTGGATTTTTTTATTGTTATATCTATAAATACATTAACCGCACATTAACAAGTGTTCCCCTTCAACATATTTCAGACTTGAAGCATATGACAGGAATGCAAATTTTGGTGCTACAGAAAGAGTAGAGAGAGAGTATTGTATGCAAGTTCCTTGTTATGAAAAGTTTGAAGATATTAACAAGGACACACAAATGGTAGAAGTGAGAGAAGAGGCAGTGAAAGCATATATAGAAAGAATGAACAAAAGTATTGACAATAATGTTATGTACATATATGAGAGCAAGTTTCTGAAGTATGTGAGAATCTGTGCTGAAAACAACTTTTACTACATCAAGGCAGAATGCAAGGCACAGATGAAGAAGAGCGTGTCATATAAAGTGGATGTGTGTGTTGATATGGATGGGTGTATTATTGAAAGTCAGCGTGAGTGTGCTGCGGGTATGGGTCCAACTGCTGCGTGTAAGCATGTGTGTGTGGTATTTTTGGTTTACAATTGTTCAGTAAAAGTCTAGACATTGTCACAGAGGAGACATATACACAAAACCTAAAAACTTTCCATCACACTAAAGTATACAAAGGAAGTCCAATTAAAGCAAATGACTTGCCTTTAGCAGGTGAAGTGGATGTCAGTTACGATCCAAGGCCCAGGGCATATCGGAATATGCCAGGGTACTCTGATACCTTCAGAAATGTCTGGGTAAATCATCCTAACATTAGTGATTTGGTTGTCTCACAAATCTTCCCACTAGCAAACACCATTGGGTTAGAAAAAGATCATGACTATTTCAGTCACCCATTGTCATACATATGGTTACAAAACATGAATATGACAAAAATTTCAGACGAGGATATTGTTAAGTTAGAAGAGCGAACACGGGGACAAAGTAAAAGCGCCACCTGGCGTGATAAAAGACGAAAGAGAATTAACTCATCCAACATTGGTCGAGTTTGCAAGGCTACTGACAAAACTGATTTTTCAAAACTGGCTGAAAATTTAACTAAGCATATGCCTGAAATTTGTGTTCCAGCTATTTTGCATGGTAGGTGTTATGAGTCATTAGCGATAAAAAAGTTTGAGGAAAAATTTAATGTTAAAACTTCAAAATGTGGAATATTTGTTTCAAAGTTGCATCCTTTTATTGCTTCTTCGCCTGATGCCATCTTAGACCAAAGTACACTAATTGAAGTCAAATGCCCCTACAATGCAAAATACTGCAAAATATCAGAGGAAACTGTCTCCTATTTAAAGAATGTTGATGGATGTTTAGAGCTAGACAATACTCATGACTACTTCTATCAAATTCAAGGGCAACTCTTCTGTTCAAACAGAACATGCTGTTATTTAGTTGTTTGCACACTGAAAGATCTCAAAGTTATCTTCATTCAGAGAGACCAAGCATTCATAGACAGAATGTTGCAGAAATTGATTTCATTTTTTGACACATACTTCAAGACTGCTGTTTTTAAGAACTTTTATTTCCATGACAACAAAATTAACTAATTTTTTAAGTTGTTAACTATGACATGTATGGACCTTCAGGTACTAGCTACCACACATGAGCATTCTTTTATTTTGTACCTGGTACATAGAAACTTACATTGGTTACAGTGTTCATACATTTATATCTATACTCTATGTGTACATTGTACATGTGCCCCAATAGATCTTTCCATATGACTATGTAACTAGCTGTAAGACTTTAGCTATACAGATACTTGAAACTAATTGAGAATTTTTAAATCAATTAATAAACTTACATCTCCAAGTTTATTGGTTAGATTAGGGTATTATTGAAGTATAATGCACAAAAATGTAAATTAATTTTCACCACCTTGTTATCAGTAAACCAGTTCATTACATAAGCAAGTGATTTTTTTAAAAAACAAATCGTCAAAACTTTCCAATTAAAATGTTCTACAAATATAGTTTGGTATGACTCTGTGAACCAACTTTAGTTCTTAACTCTTTTTCATTGAAGACAACATTATGCATGTTTGGAAACAACGCATTTTTTGAAATTACAAAGTGTGAAACATACAAATAAAATTTCACTGGCCAATTTTGTCTCAGTTGTGTTTAAGGGTGTTTTCAGACTTTTGTATGTCTTTCCTAACCCTATCAGCCGCTCAATATGAACTCTTTTGCTGTAGATTTTGCGATCACGCAAAACTGTCTTTCCAGACATTCTGTTTTTTTTTTTTGGTTTAAAAAATGATGGAATATTTACAGTTACATCTTTAGGGGCAAACAAATCTTGCACGTTGAATCCCTTGTCTGCCATAAGAGAATCGCCGGGTTCAAATAAGCCAGCACTTACCAAAGGACTCCGTTCAACAAGCTGTCTGTCACTAGCAGACCCTCCATAAGCAGGAGTCACATATGAAATTAAACCCCCTGGAGTTGAGCCTACGAGTACTTTGACAGTGTTCCTATTTTTATACGTAGAGAAAGTTGCTTGCTGGGCAATGGGGGGTTTCGGTTTCTTTACAGGAATTTCTGTTCCATCAAGTAGTACTCGTGTAGAGGGGAACTTACTGTAAAAATCAGATGGAGAGAAAAAGGTGACCAGATCTTTTTCGGGCCAGAAACTCAGTTCCCTCCACTGTCTCGACATAAAGTTTACCCAAGTAATCCAAATATTTTCAACAGTTGTTTGTGATATTGAAAATAATCTACTTAGTTCAAAATTGGGCTTATGTTGCCTCAACTTAATCAGTGTCAAAAAGAGCTGATTTTCAATGGACATATTTTGAACCTGTTTCTAAATGTAATTGAGATGAAAGGCTGCTTCACCAAGACTATACAGTACATGTAAAAAGTCTGTGTAGGAACTCAACCCTGTATAAAACATGATGCCTTCATCATCATACATAAAATTTTCAATACACATGATTGGCAATTTTGCTGTTTGACTTGATGAATCTATAAAAACGGGTGCAACAGTAGCACTTATCACAATATTTTCAATATCACTAGGGCAAAACTTTTCGTCCTCCACTTCTACACTGTTGCCCACTTCAAGTACATTGCAATCATCTGAAACCATTTCTGTATTTTCATGGTCGCCTTTCTCCATTTTGGCATGACGGGCAAGTGCTCTTCTGCTCCTCTCATCAAAGTTAATAGATGTTGACTTGGTCCAGGGGAAAATGGAGGGGACTGCGTCAGCTTTTCTTTGTCTCCTAAGTGGCTCAGTGCCTATCAAATTATCAAAAAAAAAAATATTGTGAACTTAATAATGAAAATGTTTCTGAGGAAAAAGACAATGTCACATGATATTTCAGATCCCGATATGTTAAAAAAATTTAATTCAATCAGATAAAAACTAATTAAAGATGTATGTATTATAATGCTTATCGTATCCCATGGTGTCTTCATAATCCACTCATCAGGAACTTCCAAAAGAGCATGACTACACATAGAATGACTATAATTCCTTGAAACATCTTGATGAATTATGACATAACAAAATAGCCATGAAATAGCAAACTTGGTATTTTTCAATATATATCTCACAAGTTTGACCACTCCATCGCGTATTTTGATAATATCAAACCATTTAATATTTAGGATACTGCACTGGGAATGGAAAAGAAAAGCACTTGTCAGCATGAAAGTAAATGGAGATAATAAGTAATACATCATGCAAATGAGAAAATGGAAAAAAAATTGAAATATTTAAATTCTTTGTCATATTAGCTGTTTCAGTGATTCATTTCAGTGTCAATCATGAATATGTGTAACAAAAGTAAATATTGTTGTCAATATGCTTTGATAAGTTTAAGGTCTGCATATTATGATATAAAATGATAAAAGCATTTAATTATCTTTCTGCCCAATATCTCAGTATGGCTTGTCATTTAAGGGAAGAAAATCAATGAAGTCTTTCACTTTCGCTGTATTTGATTTCAAAATTCTCTTCAGACTCTTGTGTGTCCGTCGCGTTATTACCATGATTGCACAGCTGTTATGATTTACAGACAAATTATTATTAAAATATTTAAAAGCAACTACAAATGAAGTAACATAGTGACAATCTTACTTACCGTGCTGTGTTTCGCAGGTGAAATCTTCCTCACGGAAGTGTTTGTGGCACACAACACTGAATGGCTGTGGAGTCCAGTGTTTATACGTAATATCCTCATCGTTTCTTCGAATGGCTCGAATCCACAGCTTTTTTATCTTCTCCTCCCTTGGGAAACTTAATCCTCCTCTCGTGGAACAACCAGGCACGCAACAGCAAGTAGGCATTGGATGTTTATTTTGACGAACTTTCAAAACAGTTTAGTGACTAAGCGAAATCGAATCAAAACCGGAAGTAAATATGAACCTTAGCGTGTCATGCGCCACCTATAGTACAGTAAGGGGCAAGAACTGACAAATATTTGCAATTAAAGTCAAGCTTTCCATGATTCTGGTACGTTTCCCAGCCAAAATATTTTGTAATTGTTTGTATGGATTTCATTTTTCGGCATTTAGAGAAATGACAAGGCTTTTGTTAAACTTAACAGTCTTCTGTTATGAAGTTTGGAAACAATCATAACTGCTATGTTGCCTTGGTTTGTCAGTAAGGTTTTAACAGGAAAGAAATATGTACTTAAAAAAGAGAGATTTTAGCATTAATGTATCTGTCAAAAAAAAATGCATGTGCAAGTCAAATCAATTAAGCCGGAATGTTAGTTTTATAATTCTTTCATATACATGTATTCAAAGGCTGGAGTACTGTTTAGGAGTGGTGTTTGTGGTAAAAGCATAAAAAAGAAGGATTTGGATTTAATCAACCAAGCGGACGCCTGTTATTACTATTTTTTTTAAATATTATTTCCAAATTAGCTATTAAAAATTTGGAAATCCGACATTTGTAATTGTTAATTTGCCAAATTAGCTATAAAAAATGTGAAAATCCGACATTTATTATTGTTAATTTGTAGGCCAGATCAAAATATGAAAACAAAACCCTATAAAAGAAAACTGTCGACTGTTCAATAATGACTTAATCGTTGCTTAAGGATGATTTTATTGTAATTCATAGGAGTTTTGATGTTTAACCCTTATCTGTCTTAAGGTGGCTTAAATGTTACCTAGAGACAGTCTAGAAAGCACTTTCAAGCACATACATGTAAAAACCAATATTAAGCCGCCATTTTCATAGATACTTGGATGAATATCAATATCATAAAAATTTTTAATCTTTTAAATGCTTGCAGTAGCTTAAATGCTCTATAAACAACATTTCCAGCAGCTGTTGTTTTTGAAGATCCATTTTATCATTTATATAGCAAATATTAATTCTTTTGTCAGGTACAACGGTAACACATTGAAACAATAAGGTAATCAATTTCAATTTGACAATCACTTAAGATAATTTTACTGAAGAAGATTAAGCTAGAATTTCATTAGTTAAATACTCAGCGTTTGAGTCACAGTTTAGAAGATGCTGTCACCAAAGAAATAAATTCATTTCATTCCTTTGAATTTTCATACATGTAACATAAACCAAAGCACATAAAATAAAACGTTTTGCTTGAATGTAAAATCTTTTCACATTTAAATATTTTCCTAAGAAATAAAGAGAAAAATGTTATTCATTTTAATTCGATATTTCAGCTCATATATAACCTACCGCTAGAGATAGTTGGAATCTTTAATATCAATAATTATTACTCAATGCAGAACAAATGTAACTCTATCGATATATCAAAATTATATCAAAAATATTCAAAGCTGCAACAAGTGTTCTTCATGTTTATTTCCAGCGGAGTTGCTCTGACAATACTATGTTGGTTTGAGACCTCTCGGTTGATATTTTAGTCATTGTGTCATACGATTAAATTAATACGTGTAAATCCTCCTGTAATTCGGCCAACATTCTGTAGTCATATGCAGTCCAGGTATATATAGCAATATTTGACGCCATTGTGTAACGTTGATGAGGATAGACTACATCACTGAACATATTTTGTGCTGCTGATGTTACAAATTATCCACCATATTGTTATGTCATGTAATTTGTATCCGTTACATATGTTTGATATGGTGCTGTGTGAAACATTAAAAACTCCTCAACACTAGACGGTGGTGCACCTACTTTCAGCACCAAAATTTCTTCCGAGATATGAACCATTCTTAAAAATGTAATTTTGAATTACTAAACAGATTCAAATATCAAAAAATCTTTTGATAGTTTTTTGTGTCAGAAACCAACACTATTTTCTAAAAAGATTTAAGCATTATGGTCTATATAATGATAATGATAGTAATAATACAGTGAACTTGGAAATAACAAAGTCACTCGGACCTATGAAATTACTTCGTTATATTCGTAATTTGTTATTTCCATTTCAGAAATTTGCTAAATTTATATTGCTGGGGATCTACGATAACTTCCCTTTATCCGTGTACTCGCAATATTCGGGTTCGTGCGAACCGATATTTACGGAAATAATAATAATTTAAACAATAACAAATATAATATTCATACAAAAATGAGCAAGTTATAATTCTAAGTCGCACACAATTTAAATGAACAGCGCAAGTTAATTTTACTGTCATATATGCATCAGCCGGAGAGGCATTGTCTTCATGGCTTTTTGTCTTTAAACCAAAGATGGTTGAAACTAAATAAATTTAACAATGCTGGTGCGTTTTATTATGTTTTTTTTTATACTAATCGCCAAATTAAGGTGTCAATGTGTAAAAACGGCATTTTTTCATATCTATATTCATTTGTCTGTAAACGGAAAATGATCCGATGTGTAATGGTGACTGAATAATGGCTTCAAGTTTGTTGAGATGCACCTTTAAGAGGTTTGGACAAGTACTATGGCAATGGTTTTTTGGTGACTGTCAAAGCCACCTATAGGCATATCTAACCCAACTTAAAGCCACCGATAGGTCACCTTTTATCATCTATAAAGGCGTTAAAGATGACTTATTGATATTTTAATGATGTTGTATATTTTAAGTAAAGATACGTATTAACCTCTAATTCAGCAGAAAGTACCGTATTTATGCGCTTTATCCTATGTCAACAAAAAATTTGGAGAACTTTCTTTTGTAATTTGAGGGAGGGGGGGTGTTTATTTTAATTCCTTCTTTTAATCGTTAATGTTTTATAAATCACTTTTCCTGCAGCTGTTGATAAGCACTAACAGATGTAACGATATTTCGAGACCCAATTTATTATTTATTTATTTAACGGATATTTACGACTACTTCAGTCAGGTACAAAGAAAACATGTTGAAACCAAGAGGCAATTAAAATAAAATTGATATTCATGTAAAATAATATCACAGAAGGATTTTATGCAACATTTTTATTTACTTAACTAACAGCGTAAGAATCAATGTTCAAAAGCTGCTTACACCATTTGAATGAGGTGATTTCTTTCCATTTGAACTTATGTATTCCTTTCCACATTACGTTAGTGCTTGAACGAACCCTTGTTGCTTGAATATAAAATATATTTTAAATAGAGATATATGAAACATAATTAAAATATCGGTACCGTAAAGCATACTCCGTTCGCAAAGAGCAAAGATTTAAATCAGGACAGCATTCAACATCGATCCAGGTCTAGATGCAAAGAACAGCGAGCGATTGTATTGTTTTCCAGCCTTCGTCCAAGACATTTTCAAAAGTTAAGATATTCGAATGATTTTTTGAATTTTAGTGATATTTATATGACTTTATTATAAAACATTACTTATTTGGGAAAACAACCAGAGATATCTATAAAGGTTTTATAAAACTCATGTTTGGAATTAACGACGGATTGTTCCGTTATTTCCCGATCATGACATGGAGCACATGGCGGGTGTGACCGGTCAGCAGGGGATGCACACTTCTCCATAGCACCTGATCCCACCTCTAATGTTTCGGAGGTCCGTGTTTGCTCTATTCCTATTTTGTATTGTTTTATAGACTTTGAAATTAAATACCGTTCGTTATCTTCATATCCTCCTTTTTTACTATAGAAATCAACGGGAAAAGGAAACTATTTTGAAAACATCTCCCCTCCCCATGAAACAAAAATTCTGTATTACGGCTAATATGGACTGTCGTTTCTAAATTCATACCAAGGCTTTTTGTCTTTCATTTGGGAACATATGTTTACATACAAAAAACGACATTTAAAGTTCTGATTTTTTTCAGCTATTTTGAAGTGCTGTTCAACTTAAACTTTGTATTTTACTAATATATATGCTTAAATTTATATAAATAAAATATTCAAAAAGATTTAAGAAATATTTACTCATATTAAAGCCGTCAATTGTTGTACATCATTGACGTTCTAACTTTAGCCTTCCTTGACAAGGTTTTATAAACGATTTATTACACTTTGGGATACATGTAGTCTTATCCAAGTGATTTCACTTGCTGTTTGAACGCCACCTATTTTCTTGACCAATGTGATAATCAAACAGGTGTTCCTCCTGTAAAGAATTGTGAGAATAGCATGTTTTTCTTTAGAATGTTATGGTTTGGAAATATTTATCTTGTATTAAATTTTATTCCTATTAGTAACTAACTAATTTTATCTAGGACATTGTAATGAAAGGCAAATACAAAGAAAATATACCAAAAAAGAAAGAAGATTAAAAAAAAAGAAGTTTGCAGGTTAAAATATTGTAAAAAAGTGTCATATAAGACAATTTTGAACAAGATTTTATGCTACATGTATATTTTTTTGGAGTAATCTAGTGTTAAATTATTCCCATGAAGCAATATCTGTTATTACATGACAGTTCATCTTTCAGGAGTACATGTAATCAATGATGTATTTTGTTGAAATTCAATGTTTCTTTATTTTTTACAGACATAATTATATTTGACATTGCATGGTGAATCGTTCATCCCTCTGCGTGGAATCCAGTATGTGGCACAATGTTCTCGTCCTCCAGAATTATTTGGCTGTCCCCTCAACCAGTGGCTGTAATGTAGTCTCTCGCCATTTGAAACAGAAACAAACTCTCCTTCGTGTTGGATGTCACTCGCACCAAGCCAGACCTGGTCTTGATAACCTTATAATGACATTTAATCGTCACTTAATCAACTAAAAGTTTGTTTCTAATCAAACGTATTCTTTATTTCAACATTATTAATAGGAATTAATATGATGAATTTTTTTCCCCAATATTTCAAAGAAAAAACAATGCTCAGATTATAAAACAAAACACTTCCGTAATGCATATTTTTCATAAAAAATAATTAATTCAGGTAAATAAAACTTTTTAACAACGGATTAATTATCTGACATTTATAACATATAAATACCTCGTATTCGGACCTGGAGATCAAACCATTTCTCTTCCTTTGCATTTTGAAGTTCCAACAATTCTGCCCCGATCCGATAACATGCTGACTATGTAATGTAAGAAATATCATTCTATTGTTATCAATAATTTACACCAGAATAAAACAACTATTTTTTTCAGTAAATATCAAGGGTTTAATTTGTATGGATTAATAATTATGTCTTAATTTAGTAAATTAAAAGAGGTTATCTCTTTTCCCTTCTTTCTAATTAGCAGTAGAAGGTGAATTGCATGAAATGAAAGATGATTTTCCCCTGCAAATATTAATATTTTCCAGAAAAAAAAGATGATTAGTAGTCAGAGGATATGATTATTCAATGATGTTCTCATAGAAAATGTCACGAATGTAATTTAATATTTTTTCCTCACAATCATACCAGAACCTGATATCTTTTTTACCATTGCATCTTTAAATGTAACTCTGGATGTTGAATAAAAATAACAACTTCTTTTGTAAGGTACCCATCCATTATAGCAGGTTTTAACGGAATCTAAAAAAAATAATTTTATTTCTATTTATCATTTAGTGCAAAACATTGTAAATACTTATGTCACTGATCATTGTAATATAATAGCTTGTTTATTTGAGCATTTTCTCATTCTTCTAAGTCAAATTCATGGGCAAAAAATCATGGCATGTTTGTTAAAAATGTGACAAAACACTAAAAAGATCAGTCTTGTCCTTTCAAATTATAGTTATGATCATTTTTTTTTTTCTGTTGAAAATAAGTAAAAGAAACAGATCTTGAAATTAAACCTTTTTTAACTTTTGGATATTCAAATGGTAATATTTGAAGAAGAACGCATGCCTTCTATAATTCTACATGTAGAATTATCAGATTTCTGTCTTTAACAATTTAAAAGCTAGTAAAAAAAATCTTACTTTTAATTGATAGATTTTACTGCACTGCTAAAAAACTATAACTTACATTGCCAAAATGCTTAATTAAAGGTAATGGCGTAATATTTTGTCCTGTAATGGGCATTTCTTCCTCAAACCCCTCATTATGCATTCCTAACATATACATACCCATTCGAATTTGACCAGCAATACAGCTGAAAATCACCAAGAAATGTAAATACCCAGTTGTGAAATGCATTTTTGGAAAGAATATATCTCTCATCTTCGTGATAATGTACATGTTTTATAAGCCAAAAATAAAATCAATACCTACCGAAATTTGACCATCGAATCATATCAGTTATGGTTTCATATTGTAGTCACCATCTGTTGTTTAGTTTGCGTGCTATAACTGAATTTTTTCACATGCAGATTTCTTTTCAATATTATTGTTTGATATCTTTATTCATTAAAGTGTTCATGAAATTGGAATGCTTTTTGTTTAATCTTTATTAATACAATGAAAAAGGTCGTATTTTTCTTAAAAAATAGTGTCAATGTAATTTGATAATCAGTGAGATCAAAACACATACAGGCAACAAAGATTTCATTCAGTTCGAAATCATACCTGTTTAACTATGAATACATTTATCCAGTTTCTTTGAAACGAATCTAAATGAAACATCATTTTATCTCAAAAATAAATTATAAAATAAAGTATTTTTCACATTTTTTAAACCGATGAAATAGATTGTCAGTCGGTTACAATGCACTGAAATACTGAGCCTTGAAACGTAAATAGATTATACAGCAACTGTTTTAATCCTTGTAAATTCTGCATTGTTTAAAATCAATTCTAGCTTGAAATGCGGGTTTTCACAAACTATTGATTAAAGTAAGACTTTAAACATTTGTTGACCTGTTTATCAATCCTCAAACGTAACATATATTTATGCATAATATAATGCAAAAAAAAATATTATTTTTCACTTAAATTATTTAAACTATTTTTCTTAAGAATGATACATTGTACAAAGAAAACTGGTTTAGTTTTTAAAAAAATATTTTCAATATTTTAAAACCAAAAGGTGGCTATTTTCTTTCATACGTATCACCACACAGAAGTCCACAAGTAGTTCTACCTTTCTCAAATATGCATATTGTAGTATTACATCTATATTTTGATCAAATGGAAAGCTAGAGGGGGCAAAAGCTTTCTAGTCATTAAGGTTACATGTATCAATTTATGTATCTTTGTGAAATAATATGCCATTCTTATGAATAATGC
Source organism: Saccostrea cuccullata (assembly GCF_032062105.1). Lineage (NCBI taxonomy): Eukaryota > Metazoa > Mollusca > Bivalvia > Ostreida > Ostreidae > Saccostrea > Saccostrea cuccullata. Next base: position 120,152 of record NW_026926595.1, on the reverse strand, counting down.
CCGCAATGTTCTGTCCATTTAAATTGCTGCAAAATATTCCCTTCTATAATATAAACTATTTCAAACAAGAAATCATCGTGTAGTTTTCATTTGTGCATAAGTATGTATTCAAAATACCCAAGGACTATAGTGACAAAGAGTAGCAAATAAAGTATGTTAATGGTAAATATCGATTTTGAATCATGAAAAGTGTTCAATTAAAATTTCTCCATTTTTATCTTTTTGTCATTACATGTACAACCTAAGATTCAATTTGCATTTGATATTAATTATGCGTAGAAAAGTTAATTTTATTACTTGAAAAATCAACACATTTAATCAACGATCGCGACTTACTATGATTTGAATTTTTTTTTCAAAAAGGACTCTCGAGTTCTAAACAAATTAATGTTTTTCCTTGACACGAGAATTTATCATCACAGGATTCTGTAGCTACACATCTTTTATGTATTAATGTACCTTTTTTGTCTTTAATTCAAGTAAAATTACCGGTATGTAAATATTTATCATTTTAAAAGAGTACGGTTGGTTACAGTTTATCTTTTTCAAGTACATGAGAATGTGGAATTTAAAAGAAAGACCTCGGAGAGTTGTGCTGAGTTTGAAAACTGAATTTACAAAAATATTATCAGATTAGACTAAATATACTTTATGCAAATCTATCTACCACTCATAGGTAGAAAGAGAACACCTCCTTAATAAAGATAAGATAGAACATTTATTGAACATAAACGACAATACGCAAATAAAAATACACATTAAAGCCTTTGCAAAAACATACTTAATATGCCTTATGAAAAAGCATGCAACAGTTCTAATATTAAGTAGTGCTGCATAGAACATACTCTGCAAAAAAAATATAAAATTAAAAGCCACATTGACATATTTGAGTTTTATAAAAAAAACTATTTGGACTAGTACATTAAAGGGGTTTGAAAAACAATATTATTACATTTGACAAAATGTGCTATGGGGTGTAACATCGCCACCTAAACAAACAAGAGGCCCAGGGGCCACAGCGCTGACCTGAGCACATCGGGCTTGAATTTAACCCCCCCCCCCAGGCGTTCATCATTTGAACAAACTAGAATCTACACTATCTGAGGATGATTCCATATAAATAACACTAATCATAGCTTTGAAGTGCTTGAAAGAAGATTTTAAAAGGTTTCCCGATATATCCCTATGTAAAACTTGGGTGGGCCATTTTGGCTCCACCCTAGCCCCGGGGGTCATCATTTGAACAAACTTGAATCTACACTACCTGAGGATGATTCCCACATGATTTTCGTCTTTCCTGGCCCAGTGGTTCTTGTGAAGAAGATTTTTAAAGATTTTTCCTATATATATTCCTATGTTAAACTTGGGTCGGCCATTTTGGCCCCACCCTAGCCCCGGGGGTCATCATTTGAACAAATTTGAATCTACACTACCTGAGGATGATTTCACATGAGTTTCATTTTTCCTGGCCCTGCGGTTCTGGAGAAGAAGATTTTTAAAGATTTTCCTATATATTCCTATGTAAAACTTGGGTCGGCCATTTTGGCCCCACCCTTGCCCCGATGGTCATGATTTGAACAAACTTGATTCTACACTACCTGAGGATGATTCCACGTGAATTTCATCTTTCCTGGCCCAGTGGTTCTGGAGCAGAAGATTTTTTGATATATTTTCCTATATATTCCTATGTAAAACTTGGGTCGGCCATTTTGGCCCACCCTTGCCCCGGGGGTCATCATTTGAACAAACTTGAATGTACACTACCTGATGATGATTCCATATAAGTTTCACCTTTCCTGGCCCAGTGGTTCTTGAGAAGAAGATTTTTTAAAAATGCCATTAATTTTTCTCTAATTCATAATTATCTCCCCTTGGAAAAGGGCGTGGCCCTTCATTTGAACAAACTTGATTTCCCTTCACCCAAGGATACTTTGTGTCAAGTTTGGTTAAAATTGGCCCAGTGGTTCTTGAGAAGAAGATGAAAATGTGAAAAGTTTACGACAACGACGACAACGACAGACAACGGACAAATTTTGATCAGAAAAGCTCACTTGAGCCTTCGGCTCAGGTGAGCTAAAAAGCATACTCTGCACATATCAATGTTAACGTCGGACTGCGTAAACTCTACAACATATATATAATCCGATCAAGAGCAGCAAAAACACTGGAATGACGACGGAAACATCCAAAATGTTAAGTTTGTTTCTGGTAATTTATGAGAAAAATACAAAATTTTCCCGTGATATATTTTTACAAGTTTTTGACAGATAGAAGCCTCCCTGTGTGGTTGAGGGGTATCGACCTAAAACATGTATATTGTCATCTATGGAGATTTGAAATAGATCCTTTATGAAGGGGAAGAAAAAAGGTAAGGTAACTATTAAATTCTAGATCAAAAAATGTAGGGTGAATTCATCATGCATCGGACACATATCTTGCTTCTGACAACTTTAGACAATAAATTCTCTTTCAACTTAAGAGTTCCGTGTATTTATATGTTTCTGTCTAGAAGCTGAAGATTTAAATTTTTTAATGATACCGATTGTTTTTATCATGTTGTGATAAAAATACCCCGAGAATGGCCTTGAAATTACGTCATATTTTACATCATCAAAGAGGAATAACCAGAAATCTATGATTTTGCGATTTTTAGAGTTATCGTTCTTAAAATTCGATTTCAACGGAACGAGTCACACTCTGGTGAATAAAGTCAAATATTGGTTATTTTGCATAAATTTTAAAGAAATTTCACTTCAAAATTTGTATAATTCTTTTCAGAGCTAGTTTTCACTAGTATGTTCATTTCTCCGTACATCGGACACAAATTAACCATGCATCGGACACTTTCCGATGCAAAGGTAAGCACTACCATTTTCATACAGAACCCAGCTGATAGCTGTTTTTTGCGGAAAAAGAAAATAAAAACTCTAGAATTTCAATCAAAATACAAGTTATCGATATATATTTCCATTTCTAAATTTTTTCTCTATGATAATCCTTTGAAAGTAAGCGGAGTTGATTTCCTGATAATTCTGCCGGAATGTAAATTAGGCAGGTCGATAGGTCAGCAGCTAAAGAGGCCTAATACGCATGCAAATCTCGTGCGCATCTGTCTCTGTGTCTGACGCTAAGGAGGTTAAATATGCATGTAAATCTCGTGCGGCTGCCTTTGTGTTTGACGTCAGTGTGCGAGGACTATTGAAATTGGCATGGAAGTCCTCGTGTAATTTAAATCGATTAGTCTACATTCTTAATGTCTAAGTCTACAATTTTATTTCACAATGAAATGGAAATATAAGGAATCACTGTCTAGTTTTGAGAGTATGCCAGGGACATCAACAATAGTGGGAAACATGGGATAATTTTAGCATAACGGGCTTCGCCCGTTATGCAAATTATCCCATGTTTCCCACTATTGTTGATGCCCTGGCATACTCTCAAAACTAGACAGTGATTCCTTAAATAACGTCTGGAATTTGACTCAATTTATTTCTACAAACCAGAGTATGATAAACCACGAAAAAGGGCTCGAATTACCGCATTATAAGCATTTTAAAGCATTTTGAAGACAGACTGAGGTCTCTTGAATTATTCTACATTTGTGCTACGATATCGTCAATTAAATTTAAGTTGAAAGTTATTTCTTAGATAAAAGATAAAAATATATCCATATCAAGTACTTTAAATCACTTTGATAAAGGTATGATATTTTTCTGGTCAAAATACCGTCTGTCCGATGCATGGTAAATAATGTCCGATCCATGCTGAATATTGAGTTATGACTAAAAACTCGATTTTTGAGGATATTTTCTCAACAAAGTGCATATAATTGTGTCCCAAATTGATATTTTAAACACAAACTAAATGTAAAACTCCATTTTGATAATTTTCCGTTGGTAGAGATATCGCTAGAACTTGTTGAAGTACAAGGGTATCAGATGCATGGTGAATTCACCCTATTTACTATGAACCATGAAAAAACTTTTTTTTCAGAAATACCGCCTCCTATAAAAGACTGAAGACAACCTTCTGACCCTCCTGATACTTCAGTTTCTGCAAATATTATATCGAAATGGAGAAAGATGGTATACATTCTGCGGAAATCTGGCCAGTATTAATATTCAAGTAGAGTAATTCAATCAAATTTTGGCATAATCTGAAACATCTGACGGCAAGCAAGACATTTTCTTTGCAGAGGGATGGAAAAATAAAAATAAATGTTCTTAGGCATATTCAAGGTCTTGGAGTATTAAACCAAACGAATATTGAAAATTCAAGCAATCTATAGAAAACGAAATACCGTGAAATCACTTGTTTTCGTCAGAATTTAATTTTCCTTGTTTTCAATGTATGAAGAGACCAACAAATTTATGTCCACCACGAAATGCATTTTATTTTCTCATTTATAACTACTGAAAATGCTACAACCACGAAATCAAATCTCCTCCTCGAACCAGTTTATTTTCCTCACACAACGAAAATTTGACCCCTCAAGAATATATATTTTACGGTACGTATTTTTTCTCCATGTATATATTTTCATAAAGAGGGTTAAAGCTTTAAAAATCTTCGGATATCTTAATACATGGTGCATATTAATTTTGCGATCATTATCATATTAAAGTGTAATTTTGGACAAAAAAAAAACAATTAAGAATGTAGTTAACCACAGTATTCAAAGTGCCCTAAGGACAATGTTTACTTTTATATAAGAGTGTCATCCGAGTTGAAATTGAAAACATAAAAACATGTATGATTCACATAAAATGATTGAGTCATTTTATTTTCATGTTTTGCATACATAAGTATATTTGTCGTCACATTGTGCATCATTCGTCCCTCTATAGGTAACCCAGTAGGTAGCACAATTCTCTCCTCCAACGTAGTTATCAGGTTGTCCCTTTAACCAGTGGCTATAAGGAAGTCCCTCTGCCTTTGAAACAGATATAAACTTTCCTTCCTGTTGAGTATCACTTGCACCAAGCCATACCTGGGGCGAATGACCTTTGAGAGACATTTAAACCTTATTCAACGTGCACAACATAACCTTTCAGATTTTCTTTGACAGAGGAGTGTATCGATTTTTTTTAATTGATAGATTATTAAAATGAATTTCAACGGAATAAAATTGAAAATGTATTTTATTTTTCATTGTAAAAAGCAATAAAAAGATAAATATTTCAATTATTATATAGATTTTATCATGCAATGACGATAAGCATACTAGTAACACTTCTCTTTGACCGTGTCTAAAATATTTTCAATTGGTAAAAGTATACCTAGTAATCGTATCTGGTTATCAAACCATTTCTCCTCCTTTTTGTTTTGAAGTTCCAAAACTTTTGCGCCCATCTGATAACATGACGACTACAAAACGTAAAAAAATGTTTTGTGCTCAGAGGGTTTGAGAGATATAAGTATGTGAAATTTTATAAAGAATAAATACGTATTTTAGAATGTCGTCGTTTCTATAACACACCTTGCCGTGTCGACAAATTGAATACCGATAATATAATAAAATTGATAGCATGTCGGTACTACCAAGTGTGTAGAAAGTCGTACGAACGGACCGTGCACCGATAATTTTCCGACATACATGTAAAGAATACTGTATGAAAATATCTACAGCATGGTTGTTCCCCTCAATAAAAACATTTGATGATCTTATTTTGGCTTGGAAAGGAATTCTTGGTAGTTTATGGTGCTTTCAACCATCTTAAAATCTGTGGTGCCCAAAAACCGAAATTGTTTCTTACGGGCCTAATTGGTCTGACGAAATATGAAAATAAAAATTCAATGCTGATGATATTTATTCTCTTATTTTCCTGACCGGTCACGGTAGCCTAGTGGTAGAGCGTTCGCATCGTAATCGAATCGATTCTCGTTCGCGGCGTCGAGTCAAACCTAAGACGTAAACATAGATAGTGACTGTTCTTTCGCTAAGTGCTCGGCATTAGATGTGAAAGTCATGGGTCTTTCGGATATGACCTTAAATACGTAGTTCCCGTGTCGCGGTAGGAGATGGTACGATAAAGAGCCCGCAGTGCTCAATAGCCCTCAGTGCCGAGTATAGGTTTAAATTTGAAGTTCTTCAACGGCATACGGTGATGTCTCCATATGAGTGAATAATTCTCGAGTGGAACGTTAAACAACATAAATCAATCAATCTATTTTTTCTCTTCATAATTCTTTCTTTTGCTAACCTTTAACGAGGTTGGCTCCTGATATTTAAAGTCTTAAACATTTTTGACAAGTATATTTTACTACACAGATAGCTTAATTAAAAAATCAAATCAAAATATGGGGGTCAATATTCTTCTTTTGGCGCTACAGTACATTAAATATGACCTTTTGCACTGAAATTTGTGTCTTAATCAAAAATTACATTTTCAACGTTTTTCCTACAGTTTTTATTTACATGTAAATAAAGCAACAAAATAGCCCATAAGTCTATATGAAAAAAGACACTTTAAAATTGTGACTGAGAAAAAGTTTCAAATTGTTTCGCATAATCAATAATTTGAACTTTCAAATGTTATTTTTACTGGCCTTGAAAATTTGATAAGCAAAACAATTATTTTAAAGTCTTACATTTTTGCATAGTTTAAGCAGATATGTCAAAGTTATCTCAAATATTCAGAAAAGAACATCCAAAGTATGGATATATGCTGTAAATTTTTAGATATTACTAAAACAATTGTCATTTTTATGTTTAATTTGGCTCAAATTTTTCCTGGATTTTCAGAATATATTATCCATATTTTTCATAAATAGTCCAAAGATTTCATAAGAAAGAATTTTCTAGATATTTCAGAACAAGCATATAACACACTTCACTGCAAAAAACAGCAAACGCAATAAACATTTTAAACGAAAAGAGACAAAATAAGCATACATATATTTTTACGTAAATGTCAAAGAGTAGTTATGGTTTATAAATAAAATATACATTTTAGTGTATTTGATAAATATAAAATTAAGAAATTGAAATAATTTCAAAATTTTTCAAAATAAAATTAAAGTAAAAGCGTAACCATACCAGCGCATCTTTAAATGTAGCTGTGGACGTTGAAAAATAATAACAACTTTCTTTATAAGAGACCCATCCTTTCTTGCAGGTTGTTACCAAATCTGAAAGGACATGAAACAAATGAGATAAAGAACAACAGTATTTAGTATCATAAAAATACATAAAAAATAAATAAAAAACAGGATCAGAGCAAACACAGACCTCGAAATCATCAGAGGTGGGATCAGGTGCCGTGTAGGAATGAGCATCCCCTGCCGACCAGTCACTCCAGCCGTGTGCTCCTTGTCACAGAAAATTCGGTTGTCAATTCAGTGATTAGAAAGTGGACTTACAATTACATTGAAAAAAATGATATATTAGATTTTTTTTAAAAAGGATCAAAACACGTTTATTTTACACTAGCTTTCTGACTCTTTACATGGATATGCAGGTTGAATTAAGTTGTGAAATTTATGACACTGTCCCCATCATTAGAACTCAAGTTTATATTGACTTTACGTCATATTAATTATCACATTATAAATTTGTAGTTCAGAGTTTCAGTTCTGCAGTTAATTTGTAGTGAACGCACAATACATCCACTTTTAAAATCTTCAAGAATTATTTTACTCTTTGAAATCTGAATATTCTACCAGAAAGTACTAGTATCTGTTATTACGAAATTGAATTTCTTTTTAAGCGTACGAGCAAATAAAGGGTTTATTTTATATAAATTGTTATCAAGTATATCTACGCTTTTCGAATTTGTTTTCCTATCGGTCGGCGGGGGATGTTCACACATCCCTGGCACATTAATCCACCTCTGATGATTTGGAGGTCTGTGTTTGCTCTGCTCCTGTTTTGCATTGTTTTATGGAATTTGATCTTGAATACTGTTCGTTGTCTCCATGTATTTCATTTCACAAATATTTTAATATTTATTGATAATAATAATATTAATAATTTATGATTTAATCAATATTTTATAATGTCAGATTACATAACTGGATTGGACATCAGGCATGGCCTATATAAGTCCTCTCCAAAATAAAGAAAATAACTATTTTTTAAATGATCTATCTTGAATCTACATATTTAAGTGATTCGTCAAAAATATTTTATGCAGGATTGTTAGAATAATTGTCAATTTCTTTCCGAAAATTTGTTCTCCATTTCCCCTTTGCAAATTAAATCTGCTTAACCCTTTAACGCCCAGAGACGCCTTTTGACGCCTTTTCAGCATCACGGACATTTAACTGCTGACGTTTCGTAAATAATTGGGATATAACAAAACAATTGATATTTTCGCAAACTAGAGAAGAATCTGAAAATTTTTGCTACACAAAATTTTTCTATATGATGCTTAGAAATTATCGTAAACTTGAAGTCAATATTTCATGTCCTACTAGGTAGTTGATAAAATTACACATAAAATGACTGGTTTTGTGCTATTTTCTGTTACCTTTATCTAAATTTTAGCACAAATTAAAAATTTTAAAAATGCCATAACCCGAATGTTTGGAATTTTCCCTAAATTCTTTATTACAAACTTTTTGAGGTACATGCATTCGTTACAGAGATGTTTGTTGTGGAAAATTGGATCTTTTACGGATAAAACACAAAAAATGCACTATGGCGTCATTTGACGTTTTACATGTACAATGAAATTTTTCAAAAACGCAATGTAAGAAAATAGATTCTTTTGATACTTGGAACAGATTAACTTTTTAAATGACTTATTTATAAAGAAGAGTTAATGTTCGACATGATATGAGCCATAAACATAATAAAATATTTTTCCATAGCTTTGGGAGAGATATTATGCACATGTAGTAATTGACGTTTGCTCAGCGCCCCGGTTGCGCGCACCCATTGCTTTAAAAATCCCTGTCGAATTTGTGTCATTTCTACATGTAATTAAGAACAATTCATAAAAAAAAAAAATTATCGTTACCATCTGACATATCATTTCAAATGAAAAAAAAATACAAGAATATTTATAATACAATCATATTTGCAACTTAATCTTTCCTTTATTCAACATTTAAAGTTTGCTTTTTTCGAGTCCTAATATTTGTTACTTTCAAAAGAGAAATGTTTTTTATGAAGGCGACAGGTTATATACACTGTGTCGCAGTTTAGTCATTTTTTATGATGTAACAAATAAAAAAATATATAACATGAGCATAAACTTAATTAAATTGAAATCACAGGGAATACTAGCAGGTCTAATTTTTCTTGTTGATGAGGGAATACATATATTTGTTACCTACACAAATTACATGGAAATGTATCGTGAAACTTTCGTTTGAATTATTCCCCTTTCTGTTACCATAGTTATTATGTACACAGAGGGGAACAAAGCTTGAACTTCGTGTAAGATCGATTAGCGTCAGATTCATTTCCACTGCGACTAAAAGAAATACTAGGGGAAAATGCATTTTCAAACTCAAAGAGAGAGAAAGAGAGAGAGAAAAGGAAAGAGATGTCGTCACTGAGTTGCACGTAGTCCGAAAAATCTGACGTTTTCCTATCTTTTTTACAAAACTCGCTCTCTGTTTGTCATGGCTTCCCCTCTAATAATTAAAATAAATATATTCCCATTATATTCCAGGTTAAATTTCACATTTAATTAATTTTTTACAGAACTGTAAAGCGTTCTTAGAATCAATCCTTCTGTATCTATTATAAATATACAATACATGTACTTTCATGCAAGTTTGTTTTATATTATATGAACTGTAAGTGTGTGAAAGTAAGTATTGTGATATAAAATTATATCTCATATAGAATAGAAGTTATTATTCTAACATTTTGACCGTGGTTAGATAGTATTGTTTTAGAAAAAACGATGTGTATTTCGGGGGGGGGGGGGGTTCACACGTGAATACAATTTTGATATTTACTTCGTATGTTTGGAGTGAGGATCTTAATTTAGAATCATGTGTACAATTGTAAGAATTAATATAGATATTTACAACAGCATGAAAGTCTGATAATTTTCCTTTATCTACCGCACAGTTAATTTTTTGCAGGTGTAATAAGTATTTAAGCCTTTGATTTAGCACTAAATTTGATTAAGGGGTGTTCCAACTATACCTAATCAATACATAGGGCTCACAGTGTGACTGGTCTAAAAGGAAGTCTTCACCTTTTTTCATTTTATATGTTTACCAGTAAAATGTTCCAAAGTCTTGAACACTCGTATTAATACATTTGCTGTAAGTCGTAATAATTAAATCACAATGAAAAAATTTCACATTTTGCAATACGTACGCCAATTCGCTACCAAGTGCCACATTTTTTTAAGTTCACACTATGAGATAATCTTTTTTCCAGGGTGGGGTGGGGATGGGGGTGTAAGTTTACAGTATGAATAACATAACATCTACTAACATATTATGGTGAACTATACACTAAAAGAAAAACCTATTGAATTTAACTAGTGTGCCTCGTAAAGCGTTAGTCGTGATTAGTAAACTTTCATTTTATTGGTTAAGATAGTGAGTTGTGGAGCGGGGGTCGTATAAATACTTAGATACCTAGTGAAAGTTACTTATAAATTCTAAATTTACTAATCTTATCCAGTAAATATACCCAATAACTAGAAAAAGTACTTTTAAGGTACATGTAGTGATTGTATGGACAGTAAATTTACTAGTTTTCTTCGTGACTTTAACTATTTATTTTTTTACAGCGTTGGTCGTGATTAGTAAATTTTCAGTTTACTGGTTAAGATAGTGAGTTGTGGAGCGGGGGTCGTATAGATACTTAGATACCTAGTGAAAGTTACTCATCAATTCTAAATTTACTAATCTTATCTAGTAAGTATATACCAATATCTGGTAAAACTACTTTTAAGGTAGTGATTGTATGGACAGTGAACCTACTAGTTTTTTTCGTGACATTAACTAGTTATTTTTTTTTTTTTAGTGTAGATGCACGTATTTATCTAAATAAATTTTGTCAGTCCTCATACAGTAAAAATTTAAGACTATAAAACTTGATAAATTAGACAATATGGGATAAACTAAAGAAAATCTATCATTTGAATAGTCTTTTTAGAGATTAACCGGGATTACAAGTATATATATACTGAGGAAGCTGAGTTGCACTTTGCAGAGAAATATACGAGGGCCGTTCAAAAATTACGCGGACTGTGCTATTATTTACTCTTACAGACGTCATATAGTTATGAAATTTCACAGAAATATGTATCCTAAAGATTCCAATAAATTTAGGGCAAAATTTCTGTTTTTTAAAAAAATTCTACTAAAATTGTCGGTATGTTGATATCGCTGATGGAGAGGTACGGAGCACAACAAAAAACTTGAAGCAAAAGCATGCGGAATCCAAAATTTTACTCATTAATTTTCTATACTTCGCGATATTTTTCGACAATTTTCTCAAATGTATCTTTAAATTGTTCTATTATTATGAAAAATAGATTTCTGACGTAATATTTGAAGTACTAACAGAAATATAGTGATTTTTCTCAGATGCGATTCCCGTGAAAACGACTGTGAAAATGACGTCGTCTGAATTGACGGCGCACCACATTTTGTTAAATTATGTGTAATGCTCGAGATATCGCCAACATATACCCAAAATATCCATAATAAAACATGTAGTAAACTAGGGTATTCGTGACATTCGTTCACAAATAGCAAATTGAAATTTTAGACCGTAAGACCTGTGTAAAAAGGCTATACGGGGGGACGGGAAGAAGATTATCGACGAAAACTTAATCTGGACTGGTAAAGAATGCGTGATTGAGAGTCACCAATATCACACTATATCTCATAAATACCTGCAGTGTTTGGTTTTAAAACAAAAAAGAATATTCTTTACTTGTTTAATAGATTTTAAGCTTGACAAGAAATGGTGTTTGGAAGTTGAGTATATAACGTAACTAAAACTGTACAGATACTCTTGGGAAAATGTTGAGAAAATGAAAGCTCCATCACATATTTTTTTATAATGCCTGTGACGTCGAAGATTTCGCTGCTCCGTGACTTAATGATATGTCCTGAAAAATCACTCAAAATTGATACCAATTTACCACATTTTGATATTAAATTTTGAAGACCATATAAGCAAAGATTCTTTTATATTATGTGTGACATTTTGCATGATTATGTCGTCAAATATTTTTTCTGTGCAACAAGTCCGCGTAATTTTTGAACGGCCCTCGTATATCTGATTTTACATGAGTTAAACATATGGGGAAATAATGAAGGATAATCTATCCATATCCATAAGTATTTTGAAATCAGAGTGTGGTGGAAAAGTGTGGTGGACTTCATTTTAAAGCTTGATTTCAATATATATATATTTCTTCTAGTCCCCTTATAAAAAGAGTTGAATAATTTGACACCGTATTAACAAATTAATTTAATCACTATATGTTTGATGTTGCATTAAAATTCTCATTTTTATTGAACTCAGGGGTGTTAAATATAGGATGGAATCGAAAATTAGTGTGCGTAGTTCTTTGCCATGGCCCTATGACCGTCTTTTAAAACTTGTTGATAAACTGATGATATTGTATGTTCGAGTACATAAAAGGTTTCTGGGAATTCAGATTGCTGAAAACTGCAGACGAGATATTTTTAGCCGGGCTTAAAGAGCAATTGCCGGCTTATGTCATCCTGTTCAAGGCAGGAAGTCAACCCCATTGTCGCCATTTTAAAGTTACGTGCAAAAATATAGTTCTTACTCTCAACCGCTTTTGAGATAATACTAACGCTAAATAAAGCAACAAAAATGAAACGAAGTTTCATCTATATAAATAAACATTAGAAGTAATGACTTTGAAAACTTCATTCCTAAGTCAAAGAACATAGTTCATTAGCGTAAGGATTTTTGATAATCAGTGTTATCGTAGTTCTTTACACATACGAGGTAAAGCAGGAGAGGGAGTCAGACTGGCCTGTTTGTTTATACATTAAGCTGCGGTACCAGATTAATTCTGATTCTGACAAAATCGGACCGTGGTATTAGGATTGAAAAACTCACTGTCAGTGTTTTAACATTTATATTGATAGTTTTAAAATAATTTTTTTCATCAGAATATAAACGTATGATTCATATAAGATATTCATTCTACTCTGTAAATGAGCCCGGCTCTTTGTACTTCTGAGTACTTTGATATCCTATGGTAAAACTCTACTAAATCTGGAGGGGGGCATTTGATGTCAAAAACGACCGGGCATTACACATGTACATCATAAACACGTGGCATGTACTGTTCACTGTAGAGCGATCGCTCAGTGATCGGGAGGTCGTGAGTTCGAATCTCGACAGCGACTAACCTTAGTCGATATAAATTGGGTAACAACTGTTCCTTTGCCACATGCTCGGCACTTGAAGAGAAAGTTGTGGGTCCTTCGGATGAGACCTTAAAACCGAGGTTCCTTGTCACGGCAAGCGTTGGCATGATAAAGATCCCTTACTGCTCAATGACCGTTAAGTGTTGAGTAAAGGTCAAACTTTGATGCCCTTCAATTTATCGGTATATGGTGACAACTATTGATGAGTGAAACATAAAAAAATTCGAATGGGACGTAAATTAACATACATATGCATGTCAAATCAATTCAATACATTTGGTCTTTTTCCCAAGGAGCAAAAAACTGGATATTTCAGGCCAGATATTTTCTGGCATGATTCTGATGACATCAAATCATTTATATCATTTAACTAAAAAAAAAATGAGATAATCTTTATAGCAATATTCTTCCTCATCTCCCTTCGACCAACGTTTTATAAATGTCAATTTTTGTAACGTTATAATTTTGTATTTCAATGTGCAGCATGGTTTTTAAAATATAAATTTCATGTTTTGTTGAAATCGTAACAATTCTGAAGATGTCCTCTTCTCAAAATTCCAATTTCTGTTACCATGGCAACAATTTTTATCAAAATAAGAATGCTAAAATAAAGAATTGTGTATGTAAGTGTTCTCTACATGTGTACCAATTTTTATTGAAATCAATGAAAAACGGTAAGAGGGAAGACGATTTGAAAATTACTGTTCTACAATCAGACAACTGTAATGACACAAGGCCTTACCATGCTTACGTATAGCGGACATTATCTAACTGTCAAACCCTCTCTTTCAAATTCACCAGTATATCTTTGAACTAATTGACGATATGATTTGTTTTAAAAGTCTCACTAAATCCTCTGTTATGGAAGTGTTATTTGTAAATTTGTTTGTATTTTTGGGAAGTATTAGAAGAGAAAAACGAAAATTTTGGCAATTATGGGTCTTATTCGTTGCCATGGCAACCGCAACGTCATTTTACTCTACGTAATGAAATAGTTTATAATTTTACCTTTCAGAAAATATATAGGTTGCTTTATGTAAAAGTGACTAGAAAATGTCGAAAATTCTATCCAAAAGTTTTTAGTCAATTTTGCTGTAAAAACGGAAAATCTCTGGTAGTTAAAGGGTTAAATTTGTTTTGTTTTTTTTTTTAGTTATTTTTAAAAATCGTAAATAAGGGGAAAAATACAAAAACGCCGGGGATAAAAACATTATTTAACAGGGCGCAAGATAAAGAAATCAAAGTTTTCCTTATCTAGCTTATTCAGGAAGATATATTTGATTTTGTGTCGCATTCTCTTCCTTTAAATCGTTATTACAACTATCGAGGAGTATACATACCCATCTGAATCTGATCTGGAATGAAACCTAAAATCATAAATTAAAGTAGCTTATTAATTTTGAAATGCATTGTTTTACATTTAAATGCTCCTCAATAAGAATTTTTTTTTTAAAAAGTCGTATATTTATTACTAACAAAAAATCAATGACACTCATACATGACAACTTTATCATATAATTTAACATTGTCAACATATGTTTTTGTCACAATAATATAACGATTTATATCTTTGAAATCGATTTCAAAAACGTAAGGTCGCCCAGTGGTTAGAGCATTCATTTTAAGGTAATGAGTTTATCCTTACGTCGCAGGTTTAAATTCCACTGTGGAACGTGGAGACCGGTACTTCTGAGGAAACAGTATAAACCGAGGTCCCGTTTCACACTAGAAGCTGGAACGAAAAAGATCCCTCTTTGCTCCATGGCCCTAAGTACCGAGCATACAATGTAAAACAAAATCTGCAGCTCTCCACGGCAAGGTTTGGCGTGTCCAAAATCAATGAAAGATTCTCGAGATTGACTTTAAACAACAAGCAAACAAAAAATTTTATAGATTTTTTTTTTTCATTTTGAATTAAATAAAATAATTACTAAGTAGCTAAAATTACCATTTTAAAATGAAGGTTTATGATTGCATGTACAGTTTAAACAAGTATTTTTCAATAGGAGCAGAGAAAACACGGACCTCCATTTTCATTCAAACACTTCGTTTTGATTCATTACTATTATTTTTATCGACATTTTTCATACATAATACATGGACATGTATTTTGTAGAAATGTATTGCATATACAACATATAAATTGAAGGCGAATGTACAGCAAAACTTGTTTATTATGAACAGGGATGTTGCAAATTCACGTATATAGCGAAGTTATTTAGGATCCTTATCTATACGAATTAAACCAATTCCTTATACTGATTTGCGGATTATGGATAAAGCGAAGTAATTTCATGGGTCCAAGTGAATTCTTTATAGTCAAGCTTTACTGTATATTGTTGTTTAGTCATACAATATATTTTTTTTCAACCTTTATTTATACAAACAAAATCAATATATTCTTATCAATTTGTGCTCATTGTAAAAGCTACAAAAGAGGATTTTTGCGAGAATCATTACATTTTACAATCGATAGGTTAATTTTACACTTTGACAGTATAAACAGAAGCACTTTTGAGCTAAAACATTTAATTAAACAGTTATTCAAATGATAATAAAAGGCCATTTCAAACCAAATCAAAAACTTTAACTTCGACTCTCTCCTATTATATGTACACACCGGTCAATTCCAGAAAAATCCTCCCAAAATTGATTTTCTTCCATTATTATTTTTTTCCGAAAACGCAATAGAAAAGCAATGCATCTCTTACATTGAGGTATTCTACCTAATTTTATTCTCTCTCGCATATTCCCTTGTGTTGAATACATAATGACAAATCGTATTACTGCAACTAATACCATACTGATAGCTTCTATTCAGGGTTTCTTTAAAGATTATTAATTTTGAACCTCCAAACATACTGCAGATTTAAATGTAAGCCGTCGACTGTAATAGTCAGCTCATCTCGCAAAATCTTTAAAACAGTAATTCAATATCGTCAGATAAGTTGGAAGTTCCTATTCCAACTTTGCTAAATGGGGTATCAAAATCAAAGAAGAACAAGTGGACAATTTAAAATGATATAAGAAATAAGGTATCATTTTAAAACATCTTTGGGATATGGATACCAGTCAGTCACGTACATGCAACGAGATCAAATTTCATATACAACGACATCAAATTAAATTTTATAAAGCCCAAAGGATTTTATGGTGAATTTGATGTCGTACCAATCCGCATTTATAGCCCTATAGATGTTTTAAAATGATACCTTATTATTTTTATTTACATTTGTGACTTAGTATTATTTTATATTTGCCTGATTATGACTTTAAATGCGTGAAAAGTTGTTATTACAAACTCAATGGCATAAACGTTATTCACTGAATGCGCCTCGACCATTTATGGCGTCACTAAAAAATTACATCGAACCTTATGATGTTCGAGGAACTGGTATTTTAAACTTTTATAGATACGTGTTGCTCTAAAGATGTTGTATAAATGGAGGGGAAAAGTTGCAGAATTGATGAAATATTGGCTTAAATGTAGTTTCAAGGAGATAAGACATCAAACACTTTAAACCTGGCTTCATGGCGACTTTAGGACTGTTTAAAGGCAACTTATAAGCTTATTTAACACAACTATATGCCTGTATTACGCTACATTTAATCACCTATTAATGCGTTAAAGTTGACTGAATGATACCTTTAGGATGGTGTTGATTTTCCTTAACGATACTGTAAACCAACTATTATTTGCATCATCTTTTATTCCCCATTCGTCATTTTGAAATCAATCCACGAGGATTAATTTTCGCGACTGAGGAAACGTTCCCTACAAAAAATACTTCAGAAAGATAAATGGATCGCGGCGATTAATATTCGCGAGTTAGAGTAGGTCGTGGAAATCACAGATATTTCTCACATGCAAAAACAAGCTGGTTTACGGTAACTATAGAATGCTTATAATGACTTAAAGAACTTATTTAATTAATCATAAAGTACCTATGAACAGTGTTTAAAAAAGCTTTAAGGATGCGTTTCATCTAATGTTAACGAAGCCGCTTAGGAGGAGGATTGGAACAGGAGGGTGGTTTGTGATGGTTGTTACTTTTAAGTGATGCTCATTATTTCTTCTTTCAACAAAGTAGGTTAAATGCTTTATAAATGACCTATCATCTGTTCATAAGCATTTAGCAACACTTTGACATCCGTTTTAATATTTTTTGACCGTTATTAACGACTACTTGAGTCAGTTACACAGGTAACATGTTGAAACCAAAATACAATCAATTCAATTTTTAAATTCACGTAAGATAAGATCACGAAAGGATTTTTAACTGAAAAATTTATTTGCCTAATCTTAAGCGCATGAATTATAGTTTGGAAGTTGTTGGTACCTTGTGAATGAGTTGATTTCTTTCCTTAGAGTTTATTTAGTATGAGGGTTGTCCTGCAAAATGATAGAACGTTTTTGGGTGCACTGAGCTTAATTTTTTTCAGGAAAAAATTTATTCATCAAATTTTGAAGCTTTTCAATTTATTTGAAATTGATATAGACTTTTTTTTTAAATTATGCTTGATTGTAAACAAGATACGGCCCTTCTACGCACGATCAAAAAACTAGGGTTTCATTAAAGAGGAAATGAGTTTTATTTCGAAAAATAAGTTTAAAATAGGTACAAACCACTAATTATTGCTTTTTCGGGGGGTTAAATATCAAGGCACTTGCTTATTTTTGGCTGTATCTCGAGTATTTGAAATAGGACAATATTAAAAGCAACACGTGGATGAGGTTACAGCGCACCGGAGAGTAGTTTCGTTTGATTTAGATGCAGTTCTGATGACCTAAGAAACATTAAACGTGCACAGATACACAGAAGTAGACAAACACAGAGGCTACTCGTTAACTTGAACGCTTCCGTCCCAGACGAAATCGTTCTGATCAATGAATTGTCCAGATACAAGAATCATTTCTATGATGATTTCCATTCAGAAACTATATCAATACAATTTATTTTTGAAAAAAATACTTTAAAATTGAAGGTAAATAAATTATTCTTTTTTTAATTTTGCAAGCAAGTGAAATATATAAGGCAGATGGTTTTACACTGCATACCAGATGCAGACTTTACAAGCTTGATAATTGATCATACGATAAGTAAAATCAAATTTAAGAAAAATAGGAAGTTTTCCAGTTTTATTTTTTTAAGTGCCGACATCCACACAACATGTACACACCATTTGACAAAAAACAACAGTTAACATGAAACTGACCTGTCTGAATTTCTATAAATGGTAACAATCTTCTCTTTCCCTGGTGATTGTTATTTGATCAGTATCAACATGAAAATATTGCCCACAATAAACAAAACAAGAAACCAACAAATGATTTATCACCAGTGACTCAATATATCTTACATTTGACATCATCCTACAATCAAAAAAGGTTAAAATCCAACCTTTCTTTCATAAACATTTTATGCACGCGTGCATTGCATGAATACAAGATAAATATTTTCTGAACAGAAATGAGAATATCAAAATAAAACATTGGATGTGGAAATTCAAACTTTAAACAAAATGTTAACTTTATATATGCAATGATGCAAGAATACACTTCTGGAAAACATTTAGCTTATGTTTTCTGCAAGCAATTTTATTACTGGTTTGCAGTGAATTACGCTTGCAATATATACCAGGAAAAGGAAAAATGCCCAGGACTATATATAAAACTTTAGTTAACTATAAAGCAAGCAAGAAGACCCCCACCCGTTTAAAAACATTTATACAGTTTAACACACCCATTAAAGGTTGAATCTGGATTTTGCCTATATCTATCTACATGTATATGAATTTAAATAAAACAAGCTAATTCAGAGAATTTGTGTCCGCCGCCTAGGGAAAAAGTAGACCATGAGCAGTTCGGGGGGGGGGGGGGGGGGGGGAGTCGGATTCCCCTGACTGAAGTTGTAGAATTATTAAATGTATACATGTATACTGAATCAAATAAAATATGCCAATATGGATATAAAGATTTGATTGCTTATTCTATATTATTTGTATAGAAGATTCTTTTTATATGAAATACTTATCACACTGTAATGATGATTTTAAAAGTTTGTACAAGCCAGATCTCATAAATTTTCATTTCACATGCTGAATACTATCATTTAGTAAAAAAAATTATTTCAAAAAAAAAAAAAAAAAATGGATCGTCCAGTATTCGAATCCGGGACCTCTCACATGTGAAGCGCGATTCATACCACTACACCACAGAACCGCTATTAACTGGCGAGAATTATATGCAAAGATGAAGTCACATACATGTATATTCACGTCCAATATTGTCAAAATTTTACACAATACATGAAGTCTAATTTAACCTTTATTAAAAAGTTCTAATAGATGTAATAAGAATATAAAATCCGTCGAGAACCTGTTTTATACGTTATAAGTCTCCTCATGCCCCTGTGCTAAAAATAGCGACATCTTATACAATAAATACTAATAAACAAACGGGGCAGGACACTTTGAGAGGGGTGAGAGAGGTCCTAGGAAGTTTTGGTATAAAATTCCATTGCAAAAGTTCAAAATCTTCTTGAAATATCGCCCGGAAATGATAGTGTTACACACAGACAGAATGTATAAATTTAAGACCTTAAACTTTGACCTTAAAGTCGATAGGGGTCTTCCTTAGGCCACAGGGAGTTGATATGTAAAATTTCATTGCAAGGGTTTTTCAGATATCGTGCGGAAACGAAAGTGTTATAACTGACAGAATTTGCGAATTGATGACCTTGGCCTTTGACCTTTTGACCTCAAAATCGATAGGGTTCTTCTTTAGTCATAGGGAGTTGCTATGCAGAATTTCATTGCAAAAGCTCATAGGGTTCTCGAGATATCCTGTGGAAACGAACGCGTTACAGACAGACAGAAAGATGGACAGATGGACGGACGGACAGACCCAAATTAATATCCCCCACTTTTCAAGCGGGGGACAAAAAGGGCATGTAGTGGTGTCTGTAATATGTGCACATTAACGTATTTTTCTATAAAATAATTTTTTTTTTTAAATATTTTAGGATTTATCTACGTCTCGAAATTTTGGCTAATTTCAGAGAACTATTTCATTATAATCAAAATAATTATTTGCCACCTTTCCGGGAGTAGGTAAGGCCTACATTGAAGCTGTGTCTTGTTTGAAAACACAGAGTATGTACTCCAACCAAGACGTAAAGTACTAGACAATTATCGAAAAGCATAGGCAATATTTCGAAGATATAAAAGGTATTACTTGATTAGTATCCCTACATCTTTCTTGAGCCAGTCTAAGCTTTGAAAATCATTTGATAAACTACTGTAATCTTCATATTCGTTTAAAATATGTATACAAATATTATATATCTATTCTTAATACTATTATAAGTATTTACGAGTTACATGTATATAACTATAGAATGCGTACTTTGGTTTACTATAATATTTTGATTTTAGTGGTGGAGTTTATTATCAGATGATAGTGTTTTTTTTTCCTCGACATTGCAAAACAACTCTAAATACATGTATGGTAACCAAAAATGATTTTTATTTTCATTTTTTACATACATAAAAACACTTGGTGTAACATGATTCATCATCCATCCCTTTATGATATGGCCAATACGTAGCACAGTTTTCTAGTTCCGGTTTATATTTATCTGGTTGTCCTGTCATCCAGTGACTGTAATGAAGTCCCTCAGCATTAGAAACAGATATAAATTTTCCTTCTTGCTGAACATCATTTGCCCCAAGCCAGATCTGAGATGTATGTTCTGTTAGATAATATATACACTTAAATCAATTTTGATAAGATAAATTTTAAGAATGTTTTTTTAACGGAATAACGTACGTGTTTTTAAGTAAATATTCAATATCAATAAATTTCAAAAGAATAAAATATGCTTTTATTTAATTTATTACATTTTAAACAAAGAAATTAATAGATGAAGATATCTAGTTTTTTATTATTCATTTATTCAAATATTGGCAACCAGCGTTACACTTTACTTTGACAGTACCTAGAATTTTATCAACTCATTATATTATACCTCGTAATCGGGCTTGGTTGTCAAACCATTTTTCTTCCTTTGCGTTCTGAAATTCCAAGAGTTCTGCGCCCAACAGATAACATGCTGACTACAAAATGTACAAAAATATCAGTGTTTGTGTTCATTGGTCTAGGGAAGTAAGATTATGTCATATAATTAATGTATCTTAATCAGATAAAAGAAATCTTCAGTTGGTGTTTTGACTTAATAGAGCTACCCTGATACCCTCAGCTACAAAAATATTTTAAATATGATTTTATGCAAAACGTTAAGTATTCAGTATTTTTGACATAAAAGAATTAAAACAGAGGTATTTGTTCTGCATAAACTAAACTGAAATGCATGTAATTTCAAGATTTAATTTAGAAAAAATAAGGGTGTTGGTTCTAATCGTACCAGTGCTTCTTTAAATGTAGCTGTGGACGTTGAAAAATAATAACTACTCTTTTGATAGGAGACCCAACCTTTCTCGCAAGTTGTTACCACATCTGAAGGGGAAAAGTTAAGGAGAATTTATATCAAGCAGTAAAATGTCGTTTTGTCAAATTCTTCTTAATTTTTTCACATATGAATTGGTAGGTCGATCAAAGATATTTGTCAAAAGTAATCACATTAGACATACACGTGTAAAGCATACATAGTAAGTAATAAATAAAACCATATTTGTTTATTTGATATGATGTTCATTATATTTTAATATTTTTCTATGATTTATACAAAAATATTTGCATATTTTATTTTATTTTTCAAGACAACTAAAAAGTAGAAATTATTAGTTACAACTGATATAAACTTTTTTAGCTTAAAACCTTCAACAAATATATTGAAACAAGATTTTTGTCATAAACCTAACTTATAAATGTAAAGTTCATTGTTTCCTTCAAATAATCGATCAAATGAAAAAATTGAAGATTTTTTCTTTTAAGTTTAGAATTAAACTAAATCGTGTTCACTGCTTTATACATGTATGTACGTACTACGTTTGCATGCTTCTCGGAAGGAAGCATGTTCAATATTTTGATTTTATTTTACAAGTTAACTGTGAATCACTTTATGTATATACAGAATCCATTGATTTGTTAAAAATATTTGTACAAAGATAGTTTGGCTAATTGACAATTTCTTTATAATTTGCAAAATTGTTATCACCTCTCGTGGATAAATTTTATTTTTCTACATTTTAAATGAAATTAGATATCAAATACAATTTGTGGAAAAAAATACAAGCCCAATAAAAAAAAACATTTTGACAAAGCACACATTCAAGACACCAAAGCTTTCGTGAGGCCATCTGTTAAAAGAATGTCTATTTGACCTCTCCCATCCGAATTACTTAAATGCCAAACGAGAAAGGATTTTTTAACATACATATACATGTACTAGAAGCAATTCTTTTTTCCTTTTGAACTTTTAACTATATTTCCATAATATTCCAAAATGTTTCTGAGTTACCCTACCTTCCGACTCAGTATTTTTATCCTGAGTCTTGATAGTACAGCAACATAATTGGGTACATCCCACTAATTATTTTTAGAATCGGTAGGAGAAGAAAGTAGTGCCGAAAAAGATACAAGTTCCTTAATTTGTAGACTTGCATAAAAAAAATTGTGCAGATGTACTGAACTGAGCCTCACACTTGTTGATAAGGAGTTTCTTTCCTTCCAAAAAAGCTTGGCAAACGTAATTTATCAAGAATATCAGCCGAATTATTTTGGGTATTATAACGAAAGTGAGAACTCTGAAATTCCCCTACTTTCACTTTCGTTGTTAGAGGTTCCCGCAGACAGACGCATTTTGTCCTAAAACGAATCTGACATGCCACCTCGAGATTTTAACCAAGGAAAGACAAGTTGACGTGCTTTCATTTGAGGGGTCACTCACTTCTGAACGAAACTTAGGGACATCGCTATGAGAAGAAACGTTAACATTGTCGCCTATGGGAAAACAATTAGTGGACTGTACCCAGTTTTAAAAATTACCTTCATGTAATGTACACAGTTTCGTTTGAAGGCATTGGATCTTATAGCAATAAAGTTTCAATCTTTTTCTTTTTGTTCGTAATTACTATTATCACAAAAAACATACCCATATGAATCTGACCTGTGATGAAGCCTAAAATCATCAAGGAAAGTAGCTGATCAATTTTGAAAAACATTTTCTTAAAAATTTAAATTCTCCTCCACATTAGTAAAATTTTCTATGAATTCTTATATTTATAGCTAACAAAAAAATCAATGGCCTCATATTTAAATTGTTTATCATATAATTTACATTTTTACAATGTCCCCATATGTTTATTACCATATTTAACGATTTTTTTTCTTCTTTGATATCAATTTCAAACACGCATTCATATTAATTACCTGAAATCAGAATAAATCAATAAAGTGTGACTTTTTTTTGTTTTGTAAAATAGATAAAAGAAGAGGTTCAGGGACCATGTCGCTCACCTGAGTACTTAGGCTAGGAAACAAGCAAAAATTGGTTTAGTATAAAAAGCTTAAATGCAGAAGTGTTCCGGACCTACCCCTAAAAGGCAGAAGAGGTAAAGGGGGCTACAATTTGAACAAACTTGAATCTTACTATCTGAGAATGCTTCCAAATAAAATGACACACAATGACTTTGCTGTTCTTGAGAAGAAGAACCAGGTGGCTCCACCCTACCTAGGGAATCATGAGTTTGAATAAACTTGAATTTACACTACCTGTGGATGATTTCACATATATATGAACAATCATGGCCTTGGTGCTCTTGAGAGGAAGATATTTGAAGATTGGTCCTATATACTCCTGTGCTAAACTTTTAATGTCCATTGTGGTTCCACCCTACCCCCAAGGGTCATGATTTGAACAAACTTGAACTACACTTCCTGTGGATGCTTTCACATAAATTTGACCAAACATGGCTTTGATGTTCTTAAGAATAATATGTTTAAAGATTTTTTCCAGCATAATTCTGTGTTAAAATTTGATCATCCATTGTGGCCCCACCACTCCCCCGGGGTCTATGGTCTATACCATGGTCTATGCACCATTAGGATGCTTCCATATAGATATCACCAATCATTGGTCTAGTGTTCTTTAGAAGAACATTTTTAAAGATTTTTCCTATATATTCATATGTAAAACATTCATCAGTCATTGCAGCCTCTCCCTACTTCCGGGGTTTATGTTTTGACCAAACTTGAATCTTCACCACTTGAGAATGCTTCCGTATAAACATGACCAACCATGTTTTTGATGTTTTTGAAAAGAAAATATTTCAAAATTTTTACTATATATTATATTTCAATGTAAAACTTATACCAGCCATTGTGGCCCCGTCCTACCCCCGGTGGTCATGTTTCGAACAAAGTTTAATCTGCACCACCTGAGGATGCTTTCATATGAATATCACCAATCAGTGCTTTCCTGCTTTGCTGTTCTTGAGAAAATGTTTTTCAAAGATTTTTCAAATACATTCTTATGTAAAACTTTGATCGGCCATTGCCCCCCCCACCCCCTGGGATTATGCTTTGAACAAATTTGAACTGCACTACCTGAGGATGCTTTAACATGAGGTTATCATTCCTGGCCCGGTGGTTCATGAAAAGAAGATTTTAAAAGATACACTCAATCTTTCGCTAATTCATTATAATCTCCCCCTTGGAAAAGGACATGGCCCTTTATCAGAACAAATATAATTCTCCTTTACCCAAGGATACCTTGTGGCAAGTTTAGTTGAAATTGGCCCAGTGGTTCTTGAGAAGAAGATGAAAGTTTGAACAGTTTACAACGATGACTACTACGACGACAGACAACGGACAAATTTTGATCAGAAAAGCTCAGTTGAGCATTCGGCTCAGATGAGCTAAAAAGGTTGACTAATTATTAATCTTTTTTACCCGCAATTAAATGAGTTAATTTTTTTAAATCAAATTTTCTCTTCAATTTATAGAGCTTTGAAGGCTAGTTTATCATAATTATAATTGAACTCCAATAACGTATTTTTGATCATTTGCAAGAGACGGTATACAATTTTTTTTTGTTGAAAATATCAGGTATTTGGTTTATGCATTGCAGTTGTTATGCTTTTTTTTTGGAGATGAGGAAGAGATAAAACTATGTATTTTAAAAATTTTAAAATGAATAAATGTTCTAATAAAATATTCAATACATTTCTGAAAAGGCATCTATAAATATTGCAAAGAACAGTTATTTCAACACAATTTGCCGAATAAAAATAGCAAAAAATGCATTTTTACCTATTTCACTATTTCATGGATTATTCTGGTTATGCTATGACTTTGGTCTATATTTGATATATAGTGAGAATAACTACTTTTGTTTTTCTGGGTTAGTGTTTTCTTACAAGCACGACCTTTCTGTGTATCTTCTTTTTTTTTCCGCATACATAATACACAGAACAACAGCTACGTCAATCTTATATCAAGGAAATTGTCAAAGTTGATTTAAGCAAAAACTTATGTATCGTATACAGTGTCTGACAATATCATTTTTATCATAAAAACCAATGTTACCTGCCTCATGTTTTACTAATTGCAAAAGTTACAAAATGTATTCATGAACTTGCAGGAAGCACATTCATTTACAACGTACGGCTTACTTTTTACACAAGGACAAATATTGAAGCTTATTTGAGATAAAACGTTTGGAAAAGATATTCAAATGATAATTTAGGTCATTTCAAAGCAATGCAAACATTTTGAACGACTCTCTCGAATCAATGTTTGTCAACCCTTTAAAAATCTTTCGAAATTGTTCTCCTCACAGCCTTATATCTATTTTACATGGAAAAAGAGTTTGAAACAAGATGCTTCCTAGTTTATTTTTAACTGTAATTTATTTGGTTTCTTTTCCGGGAGATGGTGATGGTTGTCAGTTTAAAATGTTCATCTTAAATCATCCAATTTCTGTTATCTCAAAAAAAGTGGGTTTTTTTTTATAGATTATCTCTCCTGCTGCTGTTAAAAAACACTTCTTAGTATTTGGAGATCCATTTCATTATTTACTTAACGGATATTCACGAGTTCTTCAGTCAGGTACAAAGGTAACAGGTTGAAACCAAGATATATATTTAATTTTGACATTCACATAAATTAATATCTCAGTAGGATTAAATGTTTCAAGTTTATTACCTTACCTACACGTATGAATCATAGTTCAGAATCTCCTGGTACTTTGATAAAGGGTTGAATTCTTTGCCTTTAATTTATTTATTACTTCCAGTATAGTACAATGTTTTTAAGTTAAAAAAAATTGAATTTAAATTATGTTTACATTAAAGTTATGATAGTTAAATTAAATATCCAGTTTAATACCTAATTTTAAAACTATATACGAGGTTTATTAAGAATATACGTAAACAATGTTCCCCATCATCATATTACTATTACAAGATTATAGATTAACACATTTTCGAATGATATTTAAATTTTAGTTTGTCAAAGTGTGAGGTTTTATCAAATTTGATTAAGTATAACTCAAAATCTGATAGAGAACATTATACTTAAACATAATTATTTTGGCTATTTTACTTATGAAGATATTTTGATGATCGTGTAGGTTTTGTAAAAAAAAATGTTTAGGTAAACATTTATATGGTAAAAAAGTCTTTTTTATTCAATTCAACATCTTCATTGCAGGATGCATTGAAGCAGACATAACGTATATTACAGGTATCAATCAACAATCATTTTATCCTTGTCAACGTAACCAAGATACATCTATATTTATTGTTTCCCGGTATCTTGATTCACCAACTTATCTTTGTATTAAAACAGGTATGGAAATCAGTTATATTTAGCAATGCTGATATAGGGATTAGGATCGATTTATTTCACTTAGTATTTAATCCATAAATTAAACTGAGAAATCAAATTCATTTTGCTTTTTAGCAAACATAATTGATTTTTCCGCTGCATGGAGTGTCGTTACAGCCTCATACCTGTTAAGAGCACAATGCTCAGATCTCCTGTAGTCGCCCGGTTTTCCCTTCATCCAATTCCTTTAGGAAAGGCTTTTTCCATTTGAAATAGCAATAAATTTTCCTTCATGTTGATGATCACTTATACCAAGCCAAAAAACGTAACATTATCCTGTAAAACGAAATGAAATAGTCATCATGTTTATACTTTAAATTTCACAAATGCTTGTACAATAAAGTGCAACAACAAATCAGCAGTTATTTCTTAAAAGCATGTACAATGCAAATGAACAAAAATCTTACAATTGCTGACTGAGAGGAAAGAATGGAGAAAAAGAAAGAGAGAGAAAGGATAGAAAAGCTGCTTATTAACAAGTACGGAAAAACGTGTCTATATAAACCTTTATTTGATAATAGTTGGTTCTAAAATCATGCAAAACAGTCAGAGCCTTCTCAGTATGAAAAGCCAAATTCCCCACTCTTTCTGAAAATCTTCAAGTTTACAGGTTTGAGTAGCTATATACTTCAAAGTTGAAAGATCGGTTTTGATATCTATAAATAATCCATGGATTGATAATTTTGTATTAAGACACCACTTTTTGTATATATAGAATTTGAGAACCAGGAATATCTGGTACAAATTCTTACAATTTGAATCAAGATCTAATCCCAAAAAATACGAACAAAAATCTCTTGGAATAACAATATCCCTCTAAGATACCTCATGTGTGAGTAACTGGTGAGTGAACCACACAAACTTCTCACGTGGGCATATTTCATGAAGCGCACTAGCGCCTACATGTAAGTCTGTGTGATTCACACATCAATTATTCACACTAAACTTAAAAACATTCCTAATTTGGCTGCTCCTTTTTGTTTTGTATATGTTAGAATATCATTTTTGGATAGTTGGTGAAAAGTTTTATGTTGTATTTTCTTTTGTCATAGTTTTGTAAAGTTATGTAACAGGGAAGATCACTTTGTCATATTCAGGGATTTTATAAAAGCAACTTGTAATGTCAGTATTGTCTGGATCTTCCCTTAGATTGTTTTAGCTATCATTATATAGAATGATAATATTTGATGTATTGTCATCTAATAAATGACGATATTCACACTATACATGTGTTATGTTATATTTGGATGGTTGATCGGTAGGATATGGAACTTTGTCAGATCACCAATATTACATAATAATTTTTATATTTTCTATGTCTTAAAGCATCAAAAATATACAAAGTTTGAATTTAAGCTGCCCTATTTCGCTGCATTTTTTCTTATGTCTTTGTAGCCTCATTGTGACGTCACGTTAGAGCACGTTTCTCCCTTTACATTTCTATTAGTGCGTTTTCACGAAAATGATATTTAAATCAATTTCACTGTTGGCTAACTATAAAGCCTAGTATTTTGTTGTTAGTGACATGTCAAGAACACACTTATTTCTTAAAAACTTTGAAATGACTTTCTCTTAATTATTCCTTATATGTATTTGAAAGCATCATATTCGACAATCAACCATCAACTTCAATTCAAATGTTATTTCATGTCTATTTCAGAAATTTATACTCAAAGATTATATATTTAAAAAAGAAAAATAGCGAGATGCTGATGAAATATAAAATGAAAATTGTGTTACCTTAAAAGAGAAAAGACAATTGGTGCATTAAAATTTTCTTTTTTTTTTCATTAACGAGAAATTAAATATGGATTTTGCCTTTGCAAAGCATCTTTGAAAAATACTGCCGAAGTTGAGAAAAATAACAACTTCCATTATGTACGACCCTACCTTTTCAACAAGAAAGACCTAAAAAAATGGTTAAATCTTTAAGTAACAAATTGTTGTTAAACGGTTTCTGTGCGTATGTACTTAAACATTTTATAAGTAAGCTGATTGCGAATCTAAAAGAAGGCGGCTAATCCAAATAGGCCTTAATGTCTGAGGTCTTAACTTGATGACTTTAACTTTTCTATCGTCAACTTCCCTTACTTGTGCAGCAATATACGTACCTTAATCACCTGCACACGGAGTGTATATATCTCAATTGATTCGATATACTCTATGTATGAGCCATTTCTAAAACGACGTAAATTATTGACAAGCAAGTTGATGAAACAAGAATATCAACAGTCTCGTTTAAAGTCATCATTCCGTAAATTTTATGGTCGATACAATGACCTTGTCATCAAATACAATTTATCATTGAGACCAATGCTGACTGACGTTTTTCATACTAATTGTTAGTCCATTATCTATACACTGAATTGACGACGGATTTTTCCGTTATTTCCCGATCATGACAAGGAGCACACGGCAGGTGTGACCGGTCAGCATGGAATGCTCACTGCAGTACAGTTTAGCCTACTCATAAAGATAACATGGCAATGAGGTCATGATGAGGTTTGACGTCATGACAGTTGCTCTGCCCTGATTTAGCCATGTAATGAAATAGAGCTCATGATAACTATTTACCGATATTTGCAAGAATTTGTAACAAACGGCAATATTTTCATGTTGAAATAAATAATTATAAGTGATTTTCTCTTATATATAATAGCATGTTTTTAAAATAATTCTCTTTGTATAGTGCCGTTTGGCTGCATTCGGCTTCAGCGAAGCGCTTGCTCTCGATAAGGAATGTTGTTTACATCTAAAAGCGTGGCGACATCAGCTGAGATATGCAGTAGATTTAAATGCAATAACCAGTCAATCTTTAAAGAAAATGGGGATAAAATAAGAGACAAGACATTGTTTATCCCTTTTACGAGAATATGAAGACATTATCTCGGAAAATAGTTGAAAACTGAGATGATCTGCACCAGCTCCCTACATCCATCACTGCGCATTCAGCCCAGGTATGTATGTGCATGTATGTACAATATATAGACATGCTTCAAATAAGAAAATCGAGTGTGTAAATGTTCATTTAGGTGTATCATTACAATAAGTGAAACTGTAATGAAGTGCATTATGTGTATTCCACCGCGCCCCACCCCCTCCAACCATCCCCGTACAAAGTTGCACACTTTTTTAGCTCACCTGAGCCGAAGGCTCAGGTGAGCTTTTCTGATCACATTTTGTCCGTCGTCCGTCCGTCCGTCTGTAAACTTTTCACATATTCGACTTCTTCTCGAGAGCCACTCGGCCAATTTTAACCAAACTTGGTACAAAGCATTCATAAGTGAAGGGAAATTTAAATTGTAAAAGTGAAGGGCCAAGTCTCCTCACAAGGGGAGATAATCAAGAAAAGATAAAAATAGGGTTGGGTCATTAAAAAACCTTCTTCTCAAGAACCACTGGGCCAGAAAAGCTGAAACTTATGTGGGAGCATTCTGGGGTAGTGTAGGTTCTAAATTGTTCAAATCATGACCCCCGGGGGTTGGGCAGGGCCACAATGGGGAATCAAAGTTTTATTTTGAAATATATAGGAAAAATCTATAAAAATCTTCTTCTCAAGAACCACTGGGCAAGAAAAGCTGAAACTATTGTGGAAGCATCCTGGGGTAGTGTAGATTCTAAATTGTTCAAATCATGACCCCCGGGGGTTGGGCAGGGCCACAATGGGGAATCCAAGTTTTACATAGTAATATATAGGAAAAATCTTTTAATATATTCTTCTCAAGAACCACTGGGCCAGAAAAGCTGAAACTTATGTGGAAGCATCCTGGGATAGTCAAAATTCTAAATTATTAGAACCATGACCCCCAGGGGTAGGGTGGGACCACAATGGGGAATCAAAGTTTTACATGGAAATATATAGGAAAAATCTTTAAAAATCTTCTTCTCAAGAACCACTGGGCCAGAAAAGCTGAAACTTATGTGGAAGCATCCTGGGGTAGTGTAAATTCTAAATGTTCAAATCATGACCCCCGTGGATTGGGCGGGGCCACGATGGGAAATCCAAGTTTCACATAGAAATATATAGGAACAAGATGTGTTTGTGAAACACTATGCGCCCGACGGCAACAATTTTTTTTAAAAGCTATTTTTAGCATATATGTCACAGTCAAGGTCATAGACCTTGGTACAATTTGAGAGAAATTGATTAGTAAAGTATGGATACAAAATATGAAGTCCTTATATCTCTTGTGGTTCAAAAGTTATGGAAAAGGTGCGAAAAAACTATTTTTAGCATAAAGGTCACAGTCAAGGTCACAGGGTCATTGACCTTCATGTCATTTGAAAGAGATTAATTAGTGGAGTATGCATACTAAATATGCAGTCTCTATCTTCTATGGTTCGAAAGTAATGGCAAAGGTACGAAAAAACTATTTTTAGGATAGAGGTCAAAGTAAAGGTCACAAGGTCATTGACCTTCATGTCATTTGAAAGGGCTTAATTAAGGGAGTATGCAAACCAAATACGAAGTCTCTTTCTTTCATGGTTTAAAAGTTATGGTGAAGTTTAAAGTTTGCAAATAAAAATTGACCTTGGTGTCATTTGAAAGAGCTTACTTAGTGGAGTATGTATACCACATATGAAGTTTCTATATTTCATGATTTAAAAGTTTTGGCGAAGGTTAAAGTTTGCAGACAAACAGACAAACAGACAAACAAACAAATAGACAGACAGGACAAAAACAATATACTGCCCTGGTCTATCGATCCGGACGCATAAAAATCTTTAAAAATCTTCTTCTCAAGAACCACTGGGCCAGAAAAGCTGAAACTTATGTGGAAGCATCCTTGGGTAGTGTAGATTTCAAATTGTCTAAAGGTGGGGTCGCAATATGTATTACAAGGGGAAAAACTGGTAAAGAACAGAATGGTCAAAGCTTCTCAGGTGAGCGATGTGGCCCATGGGCCTCTTGTTTAAAAAGAATTTTTAAAATGTAATTGTACTAAACAGAGTTCTTGTCAATTAGCTTATTTTCTTTGAGGCAAGATGTGTAGTGATTGGGATCATCACTAAATTAACTAAATTAAAACTAAATTAAATTTGATATTTTCATTGTTTCAATCAATGAATTGACAATGATTTACTAAACATGTAATGTTGTTGTCTTTTGGCACACAAACATGCTACATATTAATAAAAATATTATCTGTATCATTATGTTGAAAACATAAGAGCTCCATTTTAGATCTATGGTTGTTTTGTTCTAGAATTTCTAAATTAATGGGGAGTAAAGTTTTTAGTTTTTTAGTTTGATTACCTGTCAGGTCAATGAACTTCTGCAATTTATACATAATTA
Source organism: Saccostrea cuccullata (assembly GCF_032062105.1). Lineage (NCBI taxonomy): Eukaryota > Metazoa > Mollusca > Bivalvia > Ostreida > Ostreidae > Saccostrea > Saccostrea cuccullata. Next base: position 87,663 of record NW_026926595.1, on the reverse strand, counting down.
TTTTTTTTAATTATATAATACTTTTATTATCATAGCTGTCAAGAGTTCCAGGTTTAAAGAATGAATCAAACCAAAATGCATCAGTTTCTCCACCTGCAGGTTTGTATACTTCTAAAGCATTTCACATTTTTTAAAGCATGCATGTGTGATATATATTTTTTTTTCATTTTGGTAAAGATGAAAGAATATTCTTTTCATATTCTAATTACTTGTTCTTGTAAATGTCAGATGTTTTAATTTCCCAGAAAAGTTTTGTAACTCAACTTTGTTTCTATTTATTTTTAATATGAATAACATAAATTTTCTGGAGTATACAGTATAGCATGATTTTTTTGTCAAATGTAATGCCATTTTATCCTACAATGTATATTATTTACCATGCAATATTCCTGGAAAGATTATTGAATTGATTTGATAATAAAATACATTTAACAGTAGAATTGCAAACATTTAATTATGCATTCTATATTCCATGTTTCCATGCATTGTTCTGAATTTCACTTTTTTAACACCAAGTTACTCTCAATAATGGTATGTATACATAGATTTACTGATTTTCGCATACATATATTTTCAGAATTTATTTCATCCACAAGAACATGAAGTGATGGAAATAATTTGCACCTGCCCAGTTCTCCTTTAACAGTCTAACTTTGAATTTGAAAAGCTGTTCATGAAATAAATTTTCTAGATAAATAATACTTTGACTTTTCCATATACATGTACTTACTGTACAGCTAAAGAGTTCTGAAAAACTTAACTTGCATATATTTTGTGTGGTGGGTGCCAGTGTCCATCAAGAGCTTACTTCCAGCATGTATATTGTGTTAATTTGCTTATCAATAATAGTAACTAAAAAAGGAGACAACAGACCCCCCTAATTGATTAAAAACAGGAATGGGGATCACCATTTGATTCTGAAGGGAAGTGGTGGTTTGCAAGTTTTTTCCAGGTCAATTTTTGTTTATTTTCAGGCCAATGAAGGACATTAATATTTATTTCCAATAAGATGAAGGATAGATTATTTATTTTCCTTTTCACTGAAAAATGTCTGACAAGCAAAAAAAAAAAAAAAACAAAAACAAAAACAAAAAAAAAAAACAAAAAAAAACAAACAAACACAAAAACAAACTCTAGTTTATGGTAGGGGAGCACTGGTCTGAGGCTGATTATTTATTTCTTATCCAGTCTTGGATATATTCATTTTCAACATTTTCGAGGACTATTTATTTCCAAGATCTGCCCTCCCCCCCTTTCAGAATAAATCAAATGATCCTCCCCTTAAGAAATACAGGAGTATTTATGTTTTCCACTTAGTTCCTAAAACTTACAAATTAATTTAAATCCCTTGGGAGTAGAAGGTTTGATTGAAATCCATGATAAAATCTCATATCACAGTATGCCAAAAAAAAAACAAAAAAAAAACAAAAAACAAAGTTCTTTTTTTTTACAGAAGTGTATAAACTGTAATGAAAGTGGGGTATAGTTATCGAATTCATTATTGATGAAGGCTATCAACATGATCAATTGACAATTATTAATAATTGAATATTCCCAATTTTATTAACAATCGGCGTTTTCGATTACATGATGAATGCTTCGGCAAACTTCACACCTACCTGTAGCTGCATGTGTGTTTACACATATTTGAGGAAACGCAGATGGTTTGAAAGACGTCTTTTAGCATACATAATCCATACATTGTATAGAGAACGAAGACACACAAAAAGTAATGTCGACGAGAAATAAGGAAGGAATTATTAAACTACTAGAAGAGAAGGTAAAGATAAGGCATACAGATAAAACCGCTTCAAAAGAGAAACATTACTCATACAAGTTATGCTATTGCAATGAGAGACGGTTTGGGTCACTTAAACATAACCTCATAACCGGACTGTGTTATGAACGTTAGCACAGGAAACACAATCTAGATTTAATATAGTATTTTCAAATATAAAAATCATTTATGGCTAAATTGGTCACTACTGGTCGTGGCAATAATCGTAGTAGAATTGGAAATAGTGTCTTATTGATTTTGTGAAAATGCTGGTCACTATAAGTTTGACCTTTACCCCTGTACTGTTCAAAGGCAATTCACTGGAATGCGGTTGTTAAATCATTTTGCATTAATGTTACGGCTTCCTTGAATCCATTCAAAACGTAACACTGCATTGTAAAGTTGATTTTGAGTTTTGTTTTTAGATTATTTACTTAAGTATGTCCACTTCATATAGATAGTTCTCTAGGATATGATATCTATAAACATATTTATTTCCATATTATATGACCTCGTACATCACGTGACGGTCATTACTACTTTTTTTTTAGGTGTTTCACATATAAAATCGCTTTGGCGCAGGTGATTAACACAATTATTTTTTTTGTCACGTTAATAAACTCGCTTTATCCATGTGAATCCAAAATGTGCTTTGGAAAAGCTCTACTATTACTTTGGTACAAAATATTTCACATTAGCTTCAACTTACCGAGAAATCTGAGGTTATTTTCCGTTGAGTATCGTCGTGGGCTTTAAAATTAAACCATCATACATCTTACATATTTCCACAAACGATCTCAAATAAATCCTCATTAATGACCTGAACAAGACTTTTTTATGTAAATTCTGCTTCTATTTACGGGTATAAAGAAAGGATAAATGTCAAACATATATTTTTGTATGTATTATAAATACGCTGACTTTTAAACAAGAGTGTGAAAGCAACGATATTTAAATTATTATTATACTAGATTTAAGAAAAAAATCAAAACACCTTTATTTTAAACTATCTGTCTGATTCTTTATATGCAGGTTGAGATAAGGTGTAATTTTATGACACTCTCCCTATCATTACAGCTCAAGTTTGCTCTTCATTGACGTCATTTTCAATTATGTCGTCATACATTTCTAGTTCAGAGAAGTGAATAAATAGAGTACACTGCAATATTCTCTTTGCATTTTATCGTCCTGCGTAATCGAAAAAAAAAATATATTTTGTTACAGGATGAAGGAGTAAATAATAATGTTAAAGAGAGCAAGATCAGTACAGAATTTAAATAGATACAAGAAATAAAATTTAGATATAATGCAAAATATTGGAAATGATTTTAAAAGGGCATCAGGAGAATTAAAGAGTATTGAAGCACAAAATAATTGTAATTAAATTAAATAAAATTCAATTAAAATGTAAAGTCATTTTAAGGGAATTACAAATATGGAGATGTTCGGATAGAGGGGTATAAAAAAGGGCAACTAAGACTGATACGGTTTAGTTGAAGGCTGGATTGTATCCGTCTCTTCTTTTATTTTATACGGGTAACATCATTTTGTAGACATCCACGTGTTGTTGTTTTTTTTTTTTTTTCAGATGGCTTATTTAATCAAACGTTAATATAGATCATATTATAAGTAGTTTCGTTTATTAAAATGTTAAAATGTTAAATGTTGTGTGAAATTATTTATCGTAATCATAAGTATTAATAAACGATTGTTTAAGGATGTATTCTTCTGATACGCGGAAAAAAACGTGCATTAAACTTTCCACATGCTTATATTTTTCTGAAAGTGTAATATCCAAGGAATAATTTAAAGACAAGAAAAGTGTATGTTAGTGTTCATCTAAGAGAGATTCAACCCCTCCAACATAGGCCAAAATAGAGCAAGGGAAATTTCATTAAAATAGCTATTAGACCATAAAAATTCCTCATAAAGTTATAAATACACTAAATTTAAACCTAGTTTGGCTTAAATTTACTTGAAAGTATTGCAAAGTTAATTTTTTAAGCAAAATATGAGCAAATAAACACCAATTAGATAACTTGTACCCAAAAATGTTGTTCACCGGTGTCAAATTTAGGCAAATTTTTCCCCATAAAATTGCTCAAAAAACAGAGAAAAACATACTTCTACAATTAAACTTTTTGAGAAAATTGTTTTACAGTTTCTTTAGGTATTATGGCTCCTTTTCATAGCATGAAAAGTAGGGGTTACTGTACATATAAGAAAGTTTTGATATTTTTATATCCCCACCCCCTATTTCTTTTTCAGCATTTAATGAAAATAAATCAAAGCATTTAGGCTTCAAAGTATGTGTTTTATTCACCAAATATTCAAAATTTGTGTGATAATTTAAGGTAATAATTGCAATTTTGTTACAAAAAGTAATTATTTAACACATAAAACTTCATAATAGTTTGTTAGATGTCCTCTCTTTCTCTTGCCCTGCGAGTTCTGGATTGGGTTCTGGTTTGTGGTAGTGGTTGGTGGCTTCCCTGGGATTAGTCAAACCCAGTCCCGCTTTCTCAATCTGATTTTCATGGTTTTCTCCATCCGATTTTAGTGGTTCTAAAAACCTGCTCTCTTCTAAAGTTCTTCATTAATTTTGTGATTCTTGTGACAAGACTTACCTGAAAAAAATGTTTTAGAAAAAAAAATATTATAATTACATGTACTGGTAGTTTCATTGTTCAAAAAATGTAAAATCATTATTTTGTCTATCTGACTTTGTTTTTATGAACCCAAGCCTGTAGTTTAGACTCAAATAATTTCTACATGTTTTATGATGTTTCAGAAATATTCCATTTTTTAACCCGCATAGGCCGCTATAGAATTAAGCGGCCTAGTTTCATCAGTGTCTGTCAGCCTACATCCGCGACTGTACTCGGCACTGCTGGTACCGGACATCCACGACTGTACCTGTTTACTAATAGTCAGAGCAAAAATTTCCGGATTAACCAACATTTAAATTATATCTCGTTAATATTACGGATGCTTTTTGAATGAAAATAATCAATGTGTTAATATGGAAGAAAGTAAAAAATTATGGTTTCAATTAAATCTACGTTGTGGAGGGCTGTGATCGCCAAAGCGTCATGATAACTAGCCGCGAATGCCCGCGATTGATTAACAACACCTGGCTGCACAGTAATAATGATAGATTACATACTTTGTTTAACTTCCATGACAGCAAGTGTGTCTTATTATTAGTAATATGAGAAGAATTTCTGAGGACTTTCTACGGTATAGATGTAGACTGAATTCAATCAAAACGCTAATGTTTATACATGTCTTAAACAAAGGCTGTCAACAGTGTTGAGGGAAGGATCCAAAAATTTACAGATGTATTAATTAAAGCTTTTAAATATATGATGAGAGATCAATATGAGCTGGGTATATCATTTTTTTAAGGAGTGATGGTGGTGTCGCTGGCAGCATGATTATCCTACTTTTATTCTCAGTGCTGGAATGATGAATCATTTATAAACCGAATCATGTATATGCGGATGGAATTTACTGATCTATGCATTTTAATTAATTAAATGTGTTAATAATTAACAAACATTTCAAGTGCCACACGGGAAGTCTAATGTAGTGAAAAAAAAATTCCTGTCAAAAACCTTCATTTATATGTGCTAACTAAGTACACAGAGTTTACTAAACACAGGTAGCAAGTTGTAAAATAGGTTACAAGAAAATCAGAAAAAATTCTAAAAAGAGAAAAAAATTATCTATATAATATGCATGGAACCACAAATGACTGACATCCTGACTGGACGATATATAACCGCACTGTGATTGAAAATACATGGTATATGATACGTAGAAAAACCATTGTTCATATTTAAGGAAATGCGGTGCTATATAAATAATTATATTTATAACTTTAGAAATCGTTATTAAATTAATATTGCTTGTGATGAAACTTCCACTACTGTACCTGTCCTGACAACTCTACAATTTTTTAATTCTCGTTCATGCCTGACTGGCAACCAGTCTTGTATAGACAAATTATTTTACATCCCTGATCGCAAATGTACCTTATAAACAACATTCCTGACTGAACCTGTGGCTTATAAACAACATCCCTGACTGTACCTGTGACTTATAAACAACATCCCTGACTGTACCTGTGTCTTATAAACAACATCCCTGACTGTACCTGTGTCTTATAAACAACATCCCTGACTGTACCTGTGTCTTATAAACAACATCCCTGACTGTACCTGTGACTTATAAACAACATTCCTGACTGAACCTTTGACTTATATACAACATCCCTGACTGTACCTGTGACTTATAAACAACATTCCTGACTGTACCAACATCCTTGACTGTACCTGTGTAGGATACACACTTTATACTACATCCCTGACTGTACCTGTGACTTATAAACAACATCCCTGACTGTACCTGTGACTTATAAACAACATCCCTGACTGTACCTGTGTGTTATAAACAACATTCCTGACTGTACCTGTGTAGTATACACACTTTATACTACATCCCTGACTGTACCTGTGACTTATAAACAACATCCCTGACTGAACCTGTGACTTATAAACAACATCCCTGACTGTACCTGTGTCTTATAAACAACATCCCTGACTGTACCTGTGACTTATAAACAACATCCCTGACTGTACCTGTGTAGGATACGCACTTTATACAACATCTCTGACTGTATCTGTGTCTTATAAACAACATCCATGATTGTACCTGTGACTTACAAACAACATCCCTGACTGTACCTGTGTCTTATAAACAACATCCCTGACTGTACCTGTGTCTTATAAACAACATCCCTGACTGTACCTGTGACTTATAAACAACATCCCTGACTGTACCTGTGTAGTATACACACTTTATACTACATCCCTGACTGTACCTGTGACTTATAAACAACATCCCTGACTGTACCTGTGTCTTATAAACAACATCCCTGACTGTACCTGTGTAGTATACACACTTTATACTACATCCCTGACTGTACCTGTGTCTTATAAACAACATCACCGACTGTACCTGTGTCTTATAAACAACATCCCTGACTGTACCTGTGTCTTATAAACAACATCCCTGACTGTACCTGTGACTTATAAACAACATCCCTGACTGTACCTGTGTCTTATAAACAACATCCCTGACTGTACCTGTGTAGTATACACACTTTATACTACATCCCTGACTGTACCTGTGTCTTATAAACAACATCCCTGACTGTACCTGTGACTTATAAACAACATCCCTGACTGTACCTGTGTCTTATAAACAACATCCCTGACTGTACCTGTGTCTTATAAACAACATCCCTGACTGTACCTGTGACTTATAAACAACATCCCTGACTGTACCTGTGTAGTATACACACTTTATACTACATCCCTGACTGTACCTGTGACTTATAAACAACATCCCTGACTGTACCTGTGACTTATAAACAACATCCCTGACTGTACCTGTGTAGTATACAAACTTTATACTACATCCCTGACTGTATCTGTGTCTTATAAACAACATCCCTGACTGTACCTGTGTCTTATAAACAACATCCCTGACTGTACCTGTGTCTTATAAACAACATCCCTGACTGTACCTGTGACCTATAAACAACATCCCTGACTGTACCTGTGTAGTATACACACTTTATACTACATCCCTGACTGTACCTGTGACTTATAAACAACATCCCTGACTGTACCTGTGTCTTATAAACAACATCCCTGACTGTACCTGTGTAGGATACACACTTTATACTACATCCCTGACTGTACCTGTGTCTTATAAACAACATCCCCGACTGTACCTGTGTCTTATAAACAACATCCCTGACTGTACCTGTGTCTTATAAACAACATCCCTGACTGTACTTGTGACTTATAAACAACATCCCTGACTGTACCTGTGTCTTATAAACAACATCCCTGACTGTACCTGTGTAGTATACACACTTTATACTACATCCCTGACTGTACCTGTGTCTTATAAACAACATCCCTGACTGTACCTGTGACTTATAAACAACATCCCTGACTGTACCTGTGTCTTATAAACAACATCCCTGACTGTACCTGTGTCTTATAAACAACATCCCTGACTGTACCTGTGACTTATAAACAACATCCCTGACTGTACCTGTGTAGTATACACACTTTATACTACATCCCTGACTGTACCTGTGACTTATAAACAACATCCCTGACTGTACCTGTGACTTATAAACAACATCCCTGACTGTACCTGTGTAGTATACAAACTTTATACTACATCCCTGACTGTATCTGTGTCTTATAAACAACATCCCTGACTGTACCTGTGTCTTATAAACAACATCCCTGACTGTACCTGTGTCTTATAAACAACATCCCTGACTGTACCTGTGTCTTATGAACAACATCCCTGACTGTACCTGTGACTTATAAACAACATCCCTGACTGTACCTGTGACTTATAAACAACATCCCTTACTGTACATGTGTCTTATAAACAACATCCCTGACTGTACCTGTGACTTATAAACAACATCCCTGACTGTACCTGTGTAGGATACACACTTAATACAACATCTCTGACTGTATCTGTGTCTTATAAACAACATCCCTGACTGTACCTGTGTAGGATACACACTTTATACAACATCTCTGACTGTATCTGTGTCTTATAAACAACATCCATGACTGTACCTGTGACTTACAAACAACATCCCTGACTGTACCTGTGTCTTATAAACAACATCCCTGACTGTACCTGTGACTTTTAAACAACATCCCTGACTGTACCTGTGTAGTATACACACTTTATACTACATCCCTGACTGTACCTGTGTATTATAAACAACATCCCTGACTGTACCTGTGTCTTATAAACAACATCCCTGACTGTACCTGTGACTTATAAACAACATCCCTGACTGTACCTGTGTAGTATACACACTTTATACTACATCCCTGACTGTACCTGTGACTTATAATCAACATCCCCGACTGTACCTGTGTCTTATAAACAACATCCCTGACTGTACCTGTGTCTTATAAACAACATCCCTGACTGTACCTGTGACTTATAAACAACATCCCTGACTGTACCTGTGTCTTATAAACAACATCCCTGACTGTACCTGTGTATTATACACACTTTATACTACATCCCTGACTGTACCTGTGTCTTATAAACAACATCCCTGACTGTAACTGTGACTTATAAACAACATCCCTGACTGTACCTGTGACTTATAAACAACATCCCTGACTGTACCTGTGTAGTATACACACTTTATACTACATCCCTGACTGTACCTGTGACTTATAAACAACATCCCTGACTGTTCCTGTGACTTATAAACAACATCCCTGACTGTACCTGTGTAGTATACACACTTTATACTACATCCCTGACTGTATCTGTGTCTTATAAACAACATTCCCGACTGTACCTGTGTCTTATAAACAACATCCCTGACTGTACCTGTGTCTTATAAACAACATCCCTGACTGTACCTGTGTCTTATAAACAACATCCCTGACTGTACCTGTGTCTTATAAACAACATCCCTGACTGTACCTGTGACTTATAAACAACATCCCTGACTGTACCTGTGTAGGATACACACTTTATACTACATCCCTGACTGTACCTGTGACTTATAAACAACATCCCTGACTGTACCTGTGACTTATAAACAACATCCCTGACTGTACCTGTGTCTTATAAACAACATCCCTGACTGTACCTGTGTCTTATAAACAACATCCCTGACTGTACCTGTGTAGTATACACACTTTATACTACATCCCTGACCGTACCTGTGTCTTATAAACAACATCCCTGACTGTACCTGTTACATATAAACAACATCCCCGACTGTACCTGTGACTTATAAACAACATCCCTGACTGTACTTGTGACTTCTAAACAACATCCCTGACTGTACCTGTGTCTTATGAACAACATCCCTGACTGTACCTGTGTGTTATAAACAACATTCCTGACTGTACCTGTGTAGTATACACACTTTATACTACATCCCTGACTGTACCTGTGTGTTAGAAAAAACATCCCTGACTGTACCTGTCACTTATAAACAACATCCCTGACTGTACCTGTGACTTATAAACAACATCCCTTACTGTACATTTGTCCTATAAACAACATCCATGGCTATACTATTTGTTATAAACAGCATTCACGGCTCTAGCTGTACAAATCTATGTTTTAATATTATGTTATGAATTATTATCGATCGTGTCAGTGTGTAGAGTGACGGATAGTGATATCTTAATTACGTACTTGTTTTCACACATTGGGGATGTCTTCTACCTATTATCATGTTGTTAATTTTGAATTTACTAGGGGGAGGTAAATGCAACATTTACAATCTCCCCCTAGTAAATTCAAAATTTACAACATGATACTATTCCAACTTTTTAAAAATTTCAATTCCACCTATTCCCACTTGCAAATAACAATAGATGTTTAGATAGTTAATTTGTTTTTACAGTAACTAGATTAATTACAACTGCTCTTTAGATTTACCTGTATTTAGTACATTTTAAGACAGACAATAATGAAAACATAGATCAATGAGAAAATATAATTTATTTTGGATTTTTGAAATAATAATGTCTTACAAGAAAAAGCACCTTAATATCTTAATTTAAGATAAAAAAAATATTGAAAAAAGCATTCAGATAGGTGGGTTTTCGAGAGAAAAAAATAAAAATCGATTTTTCTTTGAAATATTAGTAAAAAATTTCATTTGTAATTTAATAAATACCTGTCCTCTATTCCAATAGGTTTTTATTAATCAATGTTTGTATAGTAATTATAATTATGTTTTCATAGTTAATTATTTGTTTACACAAAAATTCCACCTATTCCCACCCAAAATCATCTTTTTCTACCTGATTTTCTGTTATTGTTTGGTGTTTTGGGGCAGTTTACGCTTTATAAACCGCAAAGCGGTTTATAAAAAAGCGTAAACTGTTCCAACCCAGTTTATACCGTAAAAAATGGGTAGCTATTAAATTCATTCCTTATAATTTAATTTTCATTCATTTGATGTAAGAAAAACGATGATTGTACAAACAAAATGACTTCAATTTGTACAAAATTTGAATGTAACGTCAGCGGATTAATACGTTTCTGACGCAAGTCATTGTGACGTAGGCAACCCATTTTATACAATATAAAAGAATTTTTTTTAATATCCAATCAAATACAACGTTACAACCAGAATTAAATTATTGACAAGTGCACATCATGTAATGACAAAAGCACATCACATAATTACAATTAAGCACATCATATACTGATGAAAGCACATCACATAATTATGAATGCACATCATTAATTTAATTTTCTCATGATAAGACTGTCCAGGCGTTCCATAGTGAGGCATATTTATGGAACGCCATCACTGCCTTATAGCATACAACTATGCATTTATTATGTCAATTTATCATTACAAGATGTGAACATATCTTTACGTTATGTCATTTTTTATGATATGATGTGAAAGTATCTTACATGTAATATCATGTCAATGCTGCATTACATGAAGTAAATACATTCTTTTATTATGTCAGCACTTCATAACTTGAAGTAAAAAATCCATTTTGTTAAGTGACTATGTGTTTAAATTGTGTTAAACTTTATTACGTGAAATGAATGGGTTTTTTTTTTTATTACATCATTTCATTTTTTTAATATGCGAGGTCAAATTGCATTCATGTCAGTGCTTTATTTAGCTGCAGATCTGTAGCTCTCCGAAAAAAATATTGATAGACCGCAGAGCTACAGTGCCACCCATTGAAAAAACTGTATATTTATTGCGCTACGGAGAGCTACAGATCTGCAGCTATGCTTTATTAGTGGTGTAAAAAGTGTATAACATAATGTGAACATATCTTTATATTATATGAATACTTTCTTACATTATGTCAAAACTCCATTCCGTGATGTGGATATATTATTAAGTTATGTCAACGTTTTCTTATGTGATTTAAAAACATCTTTATATTGTGCTTACTCTTCATCATGTTGATGTTTTACCTATGAGATGTAATGTCTCCGGTTCAAATAAAATACTAAAGATTCCAAAAGTTCATTACCTGAAGTAAAAATACATTTTAATTATCTCAAAGCTGTATATCTGGTATATAATGAATGTTGACGACCGTGTTTTAATTACTGGTAAGAGAAGGGGGGCTCCTCGTTGATTCGGACGAATTTCAGGCACATAATATCAGCCCCCCTCTTTTCCCATATACATGTATAAACCATAGAAAATGTAATGTTCATGGAAAGCACAGCCCCGTCCCCACTTTTTCCTTGAAGTATAGTCCACTACGGGTAATGTAGTATACTTGAAAAAAAAATTAGGACTGTTTTTTTAGTAAAAATTTTTTGTCTGGCTGGCCTCCTCTTTCAAAGAAGATGCTACGTCACTGGAATTAGTAATTTTTTCAACCATTCCAGTGCCAGAATTCTATTACAAAAATCTATATATCAGTCTAAATTAGTTGAATATGCCTTAGCAAGCATGCATGGGCACATATCAGTGGTGGATATGGGAATCTTGAACATGAAAGGGGGCGATATATGGTTGGAGACCAAGACCAAGTGTGGGGAGCGAAGAAGCTCCTAGGCTTTATAGTTTTATTTAAAAAAGCTTCAACTTAATTCAGCTAATTTTATGCAATGTCCTACAAAGTAAAATCAATAAATTTATTAATCTTATGTATATTTTAATCACCAAAGATGGAAAGACGGGATTCCTGACCCCAACCCACCGTTGCACGTTTGTTATACGGTGTGTTAACACTTTTTAAAATAGAAAGGAAAGATAGAGACTGATACAAAAACATATGACAATGTTCTTAATAAGATAAAAAGTTTAATTATTCTTGCAGCTTCAACCTACACACTATCAAACAATTAACTTTGTTCTTCGATGCAATTATGGTCGAAGATGGATGTTGTTACAGGTACAGTCAGAGATGTTGTTTATAAGTCACAGGTACAGTCAGGGATGTAGTATAAAGTGTTTATACTACACAGGTACAGTCGAGGATGTTGTTTATAAGTGACAGGTACAGTCAGGGATGTAGAATAAAGTGTGTATACTACACAGGTACAGTCAGAGATGTTGTTTATAAGTCACAGGTACAGTCAGGGATGTAGTGTATAAAGTTTGTATACTACACAGGTACAGTCGAGGAAGTTGTTTATAAGTCACAGGTACAGTCAGGGATGTAGTATAAAGTGTTTATACTACACAGGTACAGTCGAGGATGTTGTTTATAAGTCACAGGTACAATCAGGGATGTAGAATAAAGTGTGTATACTACACAGGTACAGTCAAGGATGTTGTTTATAAGTCACAGGTGCAGTCAGGGATGTTGTTTATAAGTCACAGGTACAGTCAGGGATGTAGTATAAAGTGTGTATACTACACAGGTACAGTCAGGGATGTTGTTTATAAGACACAGGTACAGTCAGGGATGTTGTTTATAAGACACAGGTACAGTCAGGGATGTTGTTTATAAGTAACAGGTACAGTCAGGGATGTAGAATAAAGTGTGTATACTACACAGGTACAGTCAGGGATATTGTTTATAAGTCACAGGTACAGTCAGGGATGTTGTTTATAAGACACAGGTATAGTCAGGGATGTTGTTTATAAGACACAGGTACAGTCACGGATGTAGTATAAAGTGTGTATACTACACAGGTACAGTCAGGGATGTTGTTTATAAGTCATAGGTACAGTCAGGGATGTTGTTTATAAATGACAGGTACAGTCAGGGATGTAGTATAAAGTGTTTATACTACACAGGTACAGTCAGGGATGTTGTTTTAGTGACAGGTACAGTCAGGGATGTTGTTTATAAGACACAGGTACAGTCAGGGATGTAGTTTAAAGTGTGTATACTACACAGGTACAGTCAGGGATGTTGTTTATAAGTCACAGGTACAGTCAGGGATGTTGTTTATAAGACACAGGTATAGTCAGGGATGTTGTTTATAAGACACAGGTACAGTCACGGATGTAGTATAAAGTGTGTATACTACACAGGTACAGTCAGGGATGTTGTTTATAAGACACAGGTACAGTCAGGGATGTTGTTTATAAGTCACAGGTACAGTCAGGGATGTTGTTTATAAGACACAGGTACAGTCAGGGATGTTGTTTATAAGACACAGGTACAGTCAGGGATGTAGTATAAAGTGTGTATACTACACAGGTACAGTCAGGGATGTTGTTTATAAGTCACAGGTACAGTCAGGGATGTTGTTTATAAGTCACAGGTACAGTCAGGGATGTTGTTTATAAGACACAGGTACAGTCAGGGATGTTGTTTATAAGACACAAGTACAGTCAGGGATGTAGTATAAAGTGTGTATACTACACAGGTACAGTCAGGGATGTTGTTTATAAGTCAGGTACAGTCAGGGATGTTGTTTATAAGATACAGGTACAGTCAGGGATGTAGTATAAAGTGTGTATACTACACAGGTACAGTCGAGGATGTTGTTTATAAGTGACAGGTACAATCAGGGATGTAGAATAAAGTGTGTATACTACACAGGTACAGTCAAGGATGTTGTTTATAAGTCACAGGTACAGTCAGGGATGTTGTTTATAAGTCACAGGTACAGTCAGGGATGTAGTATAAAGTGTGTATACTACACAGGTACAGTCAGGGATGTTGTTTATAAGACACAGGTACAGTCAGGGATGTTGTTTATAAGACACAGGTACAGTCAGGGATGTAGTATAAAGTGTGTATACTACACAGGTACAGTCAGGGATGTTGTTTATAAGACACAGGTACAGTTAGGGATGTTGTTTATAAATGACAGGTACAGTCAGGGATGTAGTATAAAGTGTTTATACTACACAGGTACAGTCAGGGATGTTGTTTTAGTGACAGGTACAGTCAGGGATGTTGTTTATAAGACACAGGTACAGTCAGGGATGTAGTATAAAGTGTGTATACTACACAGGTACAGTCAGGGATGTTGTTTATAAGTCACTGGTACAGTCAGGGATGTTGTTTATAAGACACAGGTATAGTCAGGGATGTTGTTTATAAGACACAGGTACAGTCAGGGATGTAGTATAAAGTGTGTATACTACACAGGTACAGTCAGTGATGTTGTTTATAAGACAGAGGTACAGTCAGGGATGTTGTTTATAAGTCACAGGTACAGTCAGGGATGTTGTTTATAAGACACAGGTACAGTCAGGGACGTAGTATAAAGTGTGTATACTACACAGGTACAGTCAGGGATGTTGTTTATAAGACACAGGTACAGTTAGGGATGTTGTTTATGAGTCACAGGTACAGTCAGGGATGTTGTTTATAAGACACAGGTACAGTCAGGGATGTTGTTTATAAGACACAGGTACAGTCAGGGATGTAGTATAAAGTGTGTATACTACACAGGTACAGTCAGGGATGTTGTTTATAAGACGCAGGTACAGTTAGGGATGTTGTTTATAAGACACAGGTACAGTCAGTTATGTTGTTTATAAGACACAGGTACAGTCAGGGATGTAGTATAAAGTGTGTATACTACACAGGTACAGTCAGGGATGTTGTTTATAAGTCACAGGTACAGTCAGGGATGTTGTTATAAGTCACAGGTACAGTCAGGGATGTTGTTTATAAGACACAGGTACAGTCAGGGATGTTGTTTATAAGACACAAGTACAGTCAGGGATGTAGTATAAAGTGTGTATACTACACAGGTACAGTCAGGGATGTTGTTTATAAGTCAGGTACAGTCAGGGATGTTGTTTATAAGATACAGGTACAGTCACGGATGTAGTATAAAGTGTGTATACTACACAGGTACAGTCAGGGATGTTGTTTATAAGTCACAGGTACAGTCAGGGATGTTGTTATAAGTGACAGGTACAGTCAGGGATGTTGTTTATAAGTCACAGGTACAGTCAGGGATGTTGTTTATAAGACACAGGTACAGTCAGGGATGTTGTTTATAAGTGACAGGTACAGTCAAGGATGTGTTTTATAAGACACAGGTACAGTCAGGGATGTTGTTTATAAGGCACAGGTACAGTCAGAGATGTTGTTTATAAGGCACAGGTACAGTCAGGGATGTTGTTTACTCAGTATGTCACAGTTACAGTCAGGGATGTAGAATATAGTGTGTATACTACACAGGTACAGTCATTATAAAGCATCGCATTTCCATTAATATGAACTTTAATAATTTTGCTACCATACCTGTATATTTCAGGTATCTGCAATCATACCGGTAATCGACATAGCGACCGAGCAAGTGGTCAATGGTAGGTCCATGTATTTTTTTAAAGAATTTATTTCTAACTTATCTTTACATCTTTGCAACCTGTGGCCTAGTAAATATCGTGTACTTTGTAAATTTATAACTAAATAATAGTTTTGACAGGAGTTTCATTTCAATTCATTGGAGGCTTTTCCCGGGGTGCATTTGAGATGCTTATTTTAAAAAACATTGAAAACGCATGTATGAGCCTTATTCTACCTGCATATATACAAGATTTAAGTTACACAAGATTCTATCAATCATTTTATATGTTTTAGTTGACACTACTTGCGTGGTTTATGATTCATCATTAGCATTGAGCACGTATAGGATATTCAAATATTTCCCCCAGCTCCCCCCCCCCTCCCCCCAAATGATATATGATTGTTCAACATCTCACAGATTTTTATAGTTATGTTTTCAGGCATGTTCATATTGGAGACACTTAAGTAACTAATTTTTTTAACAAGTGTTTTCATGGATATATCCAAAGTCCCAAGGGAGACATGAATTTCTCCAAATTTCTGATCCATGGATTTACTGTCTTGGGATACCCTTTGTTGAGGAGAAAGGACATTTTTTTGTTGATTGTTTGGACCAGTTGTCTGTGCAGTTTTAGGGGTCTTTGTTGGTGTATGAGGCAACTGAATGTCCTCCATGCTTTTAGATTTCGCTAACTGAGGCACGTATGGTGTTTTCAGGTGAGTTTCTTCAGTTACGGTGTCATCTAATGACTCTCTATCCAAGTCATCACATCTCTGCTTCAGCGAATGAAAAAAATATATCTAGTTCATATTGATCTCTGATCACAGATTTAAAGCTATAATTTTACATCTGTAAAAAGATCCTTCAGTCAAAACTGCTGACCTCGTTTGTCTCGGTATCTTATAAACATTGATATTTTGACATGCGCGGATCTGGAGCCCCCCCCCCCCTTAGAATTTGCAGAGTAAATGTGACTTTAGAACCACCCCCTAAAAAACGCAGACCCTCCTCAAAACCACATTATTATCTATTTGAAATTGGTATGACTTGGAAAGTCTCCGTATGAAGTTTTAAAAGTCAAAGACTATCAGTGAATTATAAGGACCACATCCCTGGCAGGGTTTTAATAGTGGATGCTGTTAATCAATTTCGGTTGTTGAAAAAAATGTGTTTGCACGGCACATGTCAGTCGCAGTTGCTGTTTAAAAAATCACAGATACAAGTACAGTCCTAGATATAAAGTGTGGCCTAGATGTTACTTTTTAGAGATATCAGCGATCCATACAATAGATAGGTAAAGTCAAGTTTATACTTAATTTCCTCGATATAAATTATGTACTTCACTTAGCCATTTATTACTAATAAATTGGCGATCATAGCCTTTCTTAAAGAATATTTAATTCACAGTGGGGAATTCAGCAATTTCGTAGCGGTTCCCCCCCGGGGGGGGGGGGTGGGGGGCAATAAAAGGTAGAAAGGTAAGTGATCTGGGCGCTGCACTGAAGCCCCAATTAGTTCTAGAGCAAGGCCCTGGTAGGGGTCCGGGGGAGGAACCCCATGAAGCTGACAAACTTTACAAATAAGAGGTGTTTTCCTTGATTTTAGGATAAAAGACATATATATATATATAAGTTTTACATACAAAAAATTCAAACAGAACGGGGGAGGGGGGGGGGGGCATGTCCGGCGCGCCGGCCCTGGATCCGCCTTTGATTAAAATCAGAAATATACTATATACATAACCTATTTTTCATTCAAAATAATTTGTAATTAACTACATATACTCTGCGTTGATGGCGTATCAATCCGGAAATTTTTGCTCTGACTATTAGTGAACAGGTACAGTCGTGGATGTCCGGTACCAGCAGTGCCGAGTACAGGTCGGATGTAGGCTGACAGACCCCACTCCCTAGTTTCTTATCGAATGTAAACAGCTAAAAATTATAGATGTTATCTTATTATTTCGTACGGTATTTCTATAAATTTGGGATAGATATTCTGTATTTACAATATCAAAGGAAATTTATCATGTACTACGAGTTAAAGTTGCAATAAAAAAGGATAATACGAATGCTGTCGTCTGTACGAATCTGATACCCCTCATGTCTGTATGTAACATGTTTATGCTATGTTTCAGTTTGCGATGTGACAGTATATACTAGATATTTTGAAACATGTGTATCTATAATGCATAAACATTGATATTTCAATAAGTTTGAAAGCATTGGAAACCTACATTTTCGCTTTTCCACTGCTACTGGAACGTCGTCAACACACTTCGACGCCCTTGGCTTGCATGGTTGGGGCGCCGCTATCGGGAATGTACATGTCCTGATTGTGATATCGGCGAATTTTAAATGTTTTAAAATTTCTGTCGGTTGGCTCTTTTAACGGAGTGCCATTGGACATTCCTGTCGCTTTGAAACGGGAGATCCCGTCTTCTTCCCCTCTCGATCATGTCGATTTCACTTGTCGACTTTCTTAGGCCTGTGTCGTAAATATCGTTATTGTGCACACGTCTTGGTCATCAATACAACATAGAAAGAAATTTTATTTAAAAATCAATATAGTTCAACATGTAAATCTTAAAAACTTTACAAACTTGTTTGTAAATTGTTGTCAGTTTGAATTTTACGACATGTTTACGTACGAAGACCCACTTGTGGTAAAATGATCAGAAGAATTCATCCTTAATATGATAAAAGTTGGAAACCGGATTGTGTCTGTTTCTGCATGTATTTTAAACAGGTTGGGAAATCAAAGCCACTCCCCTACACATGTGAGGCGCTCTGGTGTGGAAGGACCCTCAGATATTGAAGATTTATTCCGCTTGGTGTGTCTTCGTACTGGCATAGCCAAAGCTCTCGGGTTTTGTCGACCCTATCTCATTCAGGAATCTGCCATCCTCAAACTTCAGTGTTGGAGGTAAAGAAAGGTTTATTTCATGCTGGAGTCCATAATCAGGATGACCCGATTATGGTGATGATATAGCATTACGTGATAGAATCATTGCTGAAACATCTTCAGATGGATGTACGATCTAATTCGTCATTTAGAAATTACAGGTTTTATTAATAGTGATGAGTTTCAGATAGTTAAGATATTTCCCAGGACATAATTTCCCCTTCATTTTCCTTCCGATTTATTTAAGTTATCAAATACCTTGTGCAGTTTAAAAAGGACTTTTAATCTCTAAAGATACTGCTTACTGAGAAAAGTGTTTATACTTCTTACTTAAAAAAAGATAATATGCTTATTTGCAAAAATTACTTAAACCAAATTAATTTTATCTTTTCGTCCTCTTTTTAAGTTACAATTCCCAAAAAAATTATCAGTTGTGTATATACATGTAAAAGTAACAGCATGTAAAGATTGATTATTTTATTTCTTTTCTTTCATCGCATTTTAATGTAGTTGATGTTGATAAAGAAGGTTACAACTAATTTTTTGGTTTTTTGCACACAAAATGAAACTTCTGTCCACAAGAATAATCATGCCATCCTTTGTATTCATCAGCGAGGGCAACGCAATGTTCTGTGTTCCCCGGGTCAGGCTGGCCTTTATCCCAGTTGTTGTATGCTTCCTGAACATTGTTTCCGTTAGAAATATAAACGAAAGTATGGTTCTCCAGCAGATCGGTGACGCCTATCCAAATGTTTTTAATGCCTGAAATAAAACACAAAGGGAAAACGTCAATAATTGTTCATACACTTCCTTAGGCTATTAAATCAAAAACTTTCTCTTAAAACAGCATCCAATGCTAAATTACTGATTGATTGATTGTATATTGTCTATCATCCCTCTCGAGAATTTTTTTCACATGTATAGAGACCCAACCACTTGCCGGTGGAGAGCTGCAAATTTTGTCCTATACTCGGCACTCAGGACCATTGAGCAGTGAGGGATCTAGTTCGTTCCAGCACCTACTGCGACACATGGGACCTCGGTTTATACGGTCTTATCCGAGGTCCTACAGTGGGATTCGAACCCGCGACGTAAGAATAGACTCTTTATTCCGCGACTCTAGAGCAGACGCTCTAACCCATGTGCCACGCGGGGGACCCAATGATTGATTAAAACTAGATGTCATTTTTTTTACAGTAGAACAAAGACAAGAGCATAACTCTGTTGGAGTTAATCATCGCACTTTTTTAGATAACCTGAATTACATCTGGAGGCTACGAGGTATTTCAATGACAGACGCTTGGAATTTAACTGGAGAGGGCAATTTATTGCAGCAGCCAGAAAAAATATGTGGTGACCGCCAGATATGTTTTTAAAATATCATCCACAGGCTTCTTACATACATGTACATATTGTAACGTTACAAGTTATACTATCAAATAAAAATTGTGTAAATACCTCTAACCACACTTTGAAGAAGCATCCATCTTTCCTCTGCAATTGTATTTGGTTCAACTAGAACTGCACTAACTCCATAGCAACTTGGCTGAAAAGGTAATTTAAATTTTAACAAATGTGAACTAATAATACAGATCTCTTGTTACATGAATTTGATCAAGTTCTTACTCTGACTTTTTAACATTTTATAAACTTTGAAATTAGCAACGGAACATGATTATAACAAAATCGAAATCTAAGTCATTTTGCAAGCAGACAAATTAGCAATTTTTTATCCCGAAAATTGTTGTCTTGATAAACGCTCTTGATTATTTCTCATTAGTTAATTCCTTACGAGGCATTTTCGCTATAACTCCACATCATGCGATTTGAACATTTTTATTTAGCAGTATGATACATCTGCAAAACATGTACACTGAGATTGAATCTCTTATTTAAAACATTACATATAAAGCGTCTTTCAAAGCTGTATGTGCAGGATTTAATTGAAATTGCATTCACTGCTATGAAAGAGTTGGAAAATATACATTCATGAAATGTCACGTATTCTCTGTCATGAAGTAAACAACAAGGTATCAACAAGTATAATTTGTATTCAGATTCTATAGAGCTGAGAAAGAAAACAAGTTCAAAAGATGTGATGTTTTTTTCTGACGCTTACATTTACACAGTATGTGAACTGTAACATCAATAATTACACCGGTTTCTGAAAACTTTATAAAATTATTGATGATATTATCTACAACTAAGATGATCAATTTGCATCAGATATTACATGAAATAGATATTTACCGAACATATTTATGAGATAAATGTTCTGAAAAATTCAAATTGACTTCGATTTATAATAAAAGTAAAATATATTTTAAGGACAACAATTTAATTCTAAGATAAGTTACTTTAAGTTACTTTCTAACAAAAACTTATGAAAAAGAACATGAGCCCTGGGAGTCAAACAATTCGTGCCAAATAACACCAATTAAGGAATGTTAACGTTTGGAAACTTGATAATTGAATTCAATAAAGCTCGGCAGTTTGGCTTAGCTTCAAATCAATTACACATTAAGGTCATACGAGACGTTTCTCAATAAACGTTTTGTATATCTTCAAAATCTATGAAAAATATTCAAAATTTAAATTACATTCTGATTTCTAAACCAGTTTCTAAACATCTTTTAAAAATCCAAACACGTAAACATTTGAAATGGGAAAATTTTTTTTTTCTCAAAAGGATTATATATAAAAAAAATATATATATATATATAAAAAATAAAAAAAAAAAAAAAAAAAAAAAAAACCTATTCCTGGTATCTTGCAGAAATGTCTGGTAAGGTACCTCAATTTTTTTTTAGAGTAAAAATGTATAAGTAGCAATACTTCAATGACAAACTTTTGGAAAATATTATATATTATCAAGGAACATCTCGTGTGTCCTTAAATCGAAATTAACTTAAACATATATATCCTAAGCATGATTTACTATCCTTTAATTATTATGAGGCAAAGTGATTTTACACATAACATGTACTTCTTAATTATGTAGCGAAGTCAAAAAAACTTATCAATACATTTGTATATCTAATGAACTCGGTATTAGTACAGTGGTATATATTAAGAACTTGGTATTAGTATACTGGTATATATATGTAATTAATGTTAATATATTTATAGAATTAATACAAGAACTCACAACTGCATCATTAAAGGTTCTTATTGCCTTCGAAAAGTAGTAACAATAGTCACCATATGGAACCCATCCAGCCTCACAAACTGCAAATAGTACGTTATATAGTGAAGTGAATGATAAAAAAGCTTAACTTCTTCAACACAATACATAATATGACAAGAGAGTTATTATATATTGCAAACAACATAGTATTATGCATAAAATTATGGAATCTATAGGTAATGAATATTGTTGCATCAGCAAAATATCAACATTGACCGAGGCGAAGATAACCAGATTACAATGATAACATCATTGTTTTCTTTTTGCTTTGTTTTTAAACAACATTGAAATATTTAAAACATTCTCCTGCAGTGGACTTGCTTAACAATTTAGAACTGTTGTCGGCTTTTGCAACCTATGTTTTGAACATTCTTTGAGATTTGATGATGACTTAACCATGCTGCCGCATGTGCGCTGACACTCCGGAAATTACAGTAAAAATAATGTTAAAACGCAATTATCAGTAAAAGAAATGAATAGGTTTAAAAAGCTTACCTTTTTTAGAGTTTGTGAGGGTTGACAAGCCGAATACTATACCTATCGAGAATAGCAATTTTGTTTGCATGGTGACCAAAAGGTGCTGTTTGAATGTACGCAGAAATATCTGATTTGAGTAAATGTTGGGTGAATGCATTGCTTTTATAAGTAAATGTTACTCATATTTTTTTTTGAAAAATGTCAAAAATAGTATCCTAACAACAGCTGTTTATACAGTGTAACAATACTACTCTTTATGCAATACAAACACATCCTTTAAAAACAAGTACTATGATACATTTATGTCACCAATGTGGACAGGAAAACTGCCTGATAGTTTAATCGTTAATTTTTCCCAATATTAATTCAACACATTTTCTAGACCCTAGAAAAATAATGCTGAATTAATAATGACATAGAGAAATACGCAACACCTACTTAAAAGTTAAATTTTCTGCTTTCGTACATTAACCGTCATGGTAAATTGGTGGACAAATCTTTATAGTTAAAACGATATTAAGAATTAAAGCAAACTTGAATTGCTCAATCAATGTATATTTTCTTCTGATAGACAGATAAGCAATTCCTTTTTTACTGAGTGATTAATGGTTGACAATAATGATATTTTTTTATCAAGTTGAGTGTAATGCCATAATTACAAGTAAAATCTTTGAAAAAAAGTACATGTAAAATGTTGGGGTTTTTTTGTCTGAAAATAATATAGCGATACATTAGAAAGTAAAGTCTTTAAACCAAAAAGTACTGTAACATCTGCTTTGTCAGTGTTATGTTAACTGTGAGAAATGTTTCTGAAGTAATGCAGCAATTAAATGTCACTATTCTATTATATTTTCAGTTTTTGATGTATGTATACACTACACAGCACAATGAAATATAGGCAATTTTCAATAAGAAAATACAGTTTGTCAGTATGTCGATTGTTTTGCGTGCTTTAACATACTGGACACATATAAATGTGGCTATTTACAACATATCGAGAACGACTAGATTTTCTCCTCATGCATACTTTTTTGATTAAATTCTGCTTCATATAAATTCAAAAATAAGTCCGCTTATAACAGGGCACAATTGATACCCATGGGAATTCCAATAGATTGTTGATCTACTTATAACGATGTGCCATTTTATTCATGAGAATTCCTTCCAAGAGATTTCTGGAAGGCCTGGTCTACAAAAATTCATGCATATTGTTCTATCAGAAACTCAAGCATTTCTATATGAACATCAGAGTACTTGTGTGTACAATCATGCTATTTTTTTTAACAAAACATTCTGTACATGAGCAGTGACGATGTTAGAAAAAAAAACAAACAGGTGTCAGTGATTTTGAAAAGATGTAATCTTTACTAATTTGATTTTAATGAAATTGAATGATTTAAAATTTCCAAAAGGTTCCTTGGAGTTTGTAATTATCCACGTCTGATTTACACCTCTTCTCAAATATATTGTTGCACAGTTCTTCCTTCTCCTTCACTGCTATCAATATTTTAATGAGAAGTAAAGAAAGGGACTTGTCTGAACATAAACTGGAACCTGTGATGAACTTTGTTTGTAAGTATTTCTAATGGAATCTCGGAGTCCAATATAGGTATGATAATTTAAATTCATTTGGATCTGTACATGTCATTTATTACCTTAAGTATGATTGCAATATGAGCACATTTATATACTCACCGTCAATGAAAACACAACACTCTAATTTTAGGGTGAAAAATTATATATTGGATATAACTATGTGCCAAACAAGTTAGGACATCTTTTACTTTGCTAAATAAGTTATTTAACGGTTGAATGAATTTCTTTCCTCTACCGGAAGTTGCTTTTGAGCCCTCTTCACAGAAATCAAATTTTTGTATTTTTAATAAAATTTTTAACAATATTTTTGGTTTTCAAGGGTTTGTATCTGTTTATCATAAGTACTGTACTAAAATCCCGGGAAAAAAATCCTTCTTTCCATACCGGATGTGATGCCTATATTTCCTCAAAAAGACTGATATTCATTGCTAATGCTGGAGATTCTCAAAATAAAGAAAAAAGAGCTGCAGATGCAAATGTACACTATTAAACGACTCATCAGGCTCATGTTTTTAAATAGCATAAATAACAGTTTCTTGACCGGAAGTCCAAGAGTTACTACACTACGCCAAGTTAGAGAAAATTCGACCGCAGTATCTGAACAAAAGGCAATTAAAAATGACCAAGAATATTTATTTCGCTCAGATAAAGACATTGATAAACCTAATGCATGGTAGAAATCGGACTACGTACATGTATATGTACATGGCGGACTAGCATGTTTTGATTAAATGGTCGGATTGATTGATTGATTGATTGTATATATACTGTTTAACGTCCCTCTCCAGAATATTTCACTGATATGGAGACGTCACCATTGCCGGTGAAGGGCTGCAAATCTAGGCCTATGCTCGGCACTTACGGCCTTTGAGCAGGGAGGGATCTTTATCGTGCCACACCTGCTGTGACACGGGACTCGGTTTATACGGTCTCATCCGAAGGACCGCCCCATTTAGTCGCCTTTTACGACAAGCAAGGGGGTACTGAGGACCTATTCTAACTGGATCCCCACGGGGCTTAAATGGTCGGAAGGGGGTGTTTTATTTAAATGTTATCTGTTAAGAGGGCTAAAAAATCAACTCTCAGTAATGGAATGAAAACCATTCAACCATTAAATAACTGATTTGGCAAAGTAAAAGATGTCCTAAATTGTTTGGCACATAGTTATATCCTGTATATAATTTTTCAACCTTGCGTTTTCATTGACGGTGAGTATAGTTGCATTTTCAAAATATACAAAACTGAAAAAAAAAGTTAAATTATACCACATTTGAGTTCCAATCAAGTACCATGCGAGATAATCATGGCAAGTTATGAGGGGAGGGGGCTACGGGCTTGTAACCTACTCTTGAAATTTGCTAGCCTATACAAAATCCCCTTCTGGTCATGAAAGTCTTTCCTATTCACAAAAAAAAATTTGCTTTTAAATTTCACATCACCAACAGCAAAGGATTTCTTTGATAAAATTAGTTTTCTTCTTTCATCGAAAATTCTCCTTATATAGAGAAATTTATTGATACACTGTTTAATGCATGAAAACTATACATGAACATGCATCTATAATGATCAAGCAAGGAGAGTATCCTCCCAGATTTTTATCACAATCGTAAAACACTATTGGTATCATGACCTCGAGATCAAGATCTTTTAATCTCGTCTGTCTTTCTGTTCTACAGTCACTCGGCCACTAAATTTTACTTTACTTCAACTCTTTACAACTTAATGAACTGTTATGCAACATACACTTAATGTTCACGTCATAGAAATAGAAATTTACAATTTCACCTTTAAGCATGGTACATATTTTTCTAAAGTTTAGCGTAAATGATATTATGACGTGATATCTTAAAACAAAAATAACTTTTCTTATTTTATGAGATTATTGCAAGTATAAAATAAGAGGATATTGGCATTAAATTAAAGATTAAATGAACTTTTTAGAGTGCGTGAAAATGAGCTTTTGAGGGGAAACGGTATATGCGTAATTTTGCGTTAGAAATAGGAAATGATATATGCGTTAAATGCTTGACTGCGGGGAAGAAAGTTAAAGTGTTGGAGGAAGAACCACCAAAACACATTGCTGTTAATAGTTATTCGTTCAAAACGATGTCAAAATAGAATAAAAATAAAATAATTGCAGCTTAATTTCGGGTCATCTAAATAATGAAAATGCGTCTGATGTTTGTAACCTAAACCAACATGTATCACCTTAAACCGTATAGCGGGTTATTTTAGCGGGGTGCTAATTTTAGCTTATTTTGGCATTTGGATGGTAGCCCGCTAAAATTTTAATTCGATATGCAAGAGCATGCATTACTTATGAATATTTTTTAACGAGGTAAATTAGTGACAAGCAAGTCAGTGATACAAGAATACCAGCCTTAATGTCTTCATTTTGTAAGTTCTATGGTCGATACCATGACCTTGTCAACAAATACAATTTTTTCATTTTTCTGACTGACGATTTTCAAACTCATTTTTAGTCCTTTATTTATACACTGAATTGACGACGGGTTTTTCCATTGCTTCCCGATTATGCCATGGCACCCAATACCACCTCTGATGTTTTCGAGGTCCGTGTTTGCTCTGCTAATGTTTTGTATTGCTTTATGGACTTTGATATTGAATACCGTTTGTTATCTCAATATTCTCCATCTACAAGTTTTGATATATAATAAAGAGAAAAGGTGGAGATCAGATATCTAGGGGGGGGGGGGGGGGGGCATTTTTCAACGTGAGTGGTATCGTATATTTAATACCATGGAATCATGCTTCATAAAAAAATCCTACGAGACACGTCATTGCAATTTACACACAAATTAAACTTACATTACCACAATAAAAAACACCAAATAGTGCTCAAGTGCAAAATGGGTTTAATTGCTTGAAGAAGAATTGGGAATAAGTACAAGTCATCTTTGGCTGTTTGGAATTTACTTTATAAAGAATCTGAGTAGTACATGAAAAATAAGTTTTGAAAAGATGTATCCTTCAGCTGGTGTAAAGTAAATCAGGCTAAAGCTATAGATGATTTAAGACCTCTTCAAGAACACATCTGGCATAATTCAGAAGTAACCATTGGGGGCCAGTCAATTTTCATCAAAAGTTACTTTAATTTGGGTTTTGTTTTTATCAATGATTTCTTAGATTTAAATGAAAACTTTTACAGTTTTTATTTCATTCAAAATAACATGAAAGTAAATACAAACTATGTTGAATATGCAGGACTAAGAACAGCAATTAGAATAAGACTATCCTGTTTAAAAAATTATGAAATAAAGCCAACTCCTAGAACTATGCTTCCATCCAGCCTTGAGATTTTCTTAAAGAGTAAAAAAGGATGTAAAGATATGTATAATGTTCTCATTAAGAATAAGAAGGGCAATATAACTTCAGTTATAAAATGGAGTGAAAATGGGGAAGAATTTCGTGAAAAGTACTGAGAAAAAATTTTGAGCTTATTTTCAAAACAACCCAAGAATCAAAACTTCAATTCCAAATCTTACATAGAATAATTCCTACTTAATGCTATCTTTTCAAATTAAGACTTATTAATTCACCATTATGCTCTTTCTGTGAGAAGGATGTTAGATAAAAGATACCACAGAAGCCGACACTTCTGTGTCATACTTGGATATTTTACTTTAAGAAGACACTTATGGTAATGTAAGAACCAAGCTATATGATAAACGTGATGACTTTAACTTTTGTATCGTCAACTTTCCTTACTTTTGCAGCAATATACCTTCATCATCTGCATATGGAGTATATATCTAAGTTGATTCGATACGCAAGAACATGCTCTACGAATGAACAATATCTAAAACTAGGTAAATTATTGACAAGCAAGTTGACGAAAGAAGAACATCAGCAGTCTCGTTTAAAGTCATCATTTCGTAAGTTCTATGGTCGATAAATTGACCTTGTCAGCAAATACAATTTATCACCGAGTCAAATGCTGACTGACGTTTTTCATACCAATTGTTTGTCCATTTTTTGACATGAATTGACGACGGATTTTTTTCCGTTATTTCCTGATCATGACAAGGAGCACACGGTGGGTGTGACCGGTCGGCAGGGAATGCTCACTCCTCCAAAGCACCTGATCCCACCTATAATATTTCGGAGGTCCGTGTTTGCACTGCTCCTCTTTGTATTGTGAAATGGACTTTGAGATTGAATACTGTTCGTTATCTCCATATCCTTATATTGAAACTATTGAGCACCTTTTTCGTTGAATGTTCTTTTGTAAAAGAAATATGCTTAAAATTGAGGAATGGATCTTCCAAAAAGTGAACAAGACTGTTTGTTTCGATAGGCAATCAATTTTATTTGGTAAATTTATAAACAGAAACTCCTACAAGTTAGAATATCTACTTATTCTGACTATAAAACAATCTACTTTTGCAATTAAGTATGCCAAAACTATAAAATTAAACGTTGAGACTTTGAAAAATGTTATTTATGAAAGAATTAGAGTAAAAAAAAATCTTTTGTTAAAAAAGATGTAAATATAATGATTTTGAAAGACACTGGCAGGAAATAGTTGAAAAATTAAAAATTTTCTTACCGTTGCTTATTCAATAAAGCATGTGCCCTATGATCTTTCTCTCTATCACTTTCTCGTTCTTTCTCCCCCCCCCCCTCTCTACATAAACTTTCAAACTAGTTTTTGTTACCTCCTTTTTTATTTTTGCTTTATTTCAAATTTAAATTTTCTTGTATATTTATTTATATATACGTCTGTTTTGGTATTTGTGTTATTTGTGTGAAAGTTAAAATAAACTCTTTCAAAAAATCTTTAAGCAACAAAATCTGTGGAGCGACAGTATTTGCAGTGACGGTATGATATATATAATGTCGCCAGTGACAATATGTACCGTTAGACGATAATATAGGCAATGAGGGTGCGTAAATATTGTGGCCCGCGACAATTTATACAAAACGACAATTTGTAACCTTAATGGGGGGTCAATATCAAGGAATATCCACGATCATGCCATCATTTTACATGTATTTGAAGAAAATTCTTCTCTGTATAATAAAATAACTTTTACGCAAGAAAAAGACCAAATATGTCTATCACAGTTGATAAATAATGGTCATGTCTTATCATTTAAGTTTGATATTTTGATCATTTAATTTTTTTCGGAAAATGAAGGCTTTTATTAATATTTTTTTCTGTTGCACTAACTTTTTACATCCCAAGTGATTCATTTGATCCATAAATTCAAAATTATTCTTATAATTCCGAATCAAGATAAAATTCATCAGTTCGGACAAGTGTCGAGAATGGTCAACTTTCTTTTTCTTTTTTTTTCTTTTTTTTTTTCTTTTTATTTTTTTTTTCTTTTTGCCTGAAAGTTTTTTTTCGGGTAGGTGCATATTTTTCCCTGTACCCCCTTCAAAAACAATGCTATGTCACTGTATGATACTAGTAACAAATTCAAACGAATAAAATTAGCTCATATCTGCAACGTCTGATTTATGACACACATGCTGTAGGTTCAATTAATTAAATTTGCAACTTCATATTCTACCGTAATATTATATTTCGTTAATATCAATATGAAATTAATTACTTAATCATTTTAACGTGTAACTTCTGCACATAAATATTCTTCCGTAATATTAGCTCTCGCAAATTTTAAAGTAAAATCAATTGACTAATGATTTCAATTTGTTACTTTTGTACGTATTCTTCCGTAATATTATCTTAGGTAAATATTAAAAATTCATTTGATTGCCTTCTGGTGTCAACGTGTACTTGACTGAAGTATGTTCACAATGTACTTGTTAATATCTGTTAAATAAATAAAAACTATATATGTAAATACTGCTATTTATGTTTCTATCAGCAGCTGCTTGATTAATAAATTATGTAACATTAAGAACTTTAACGAACAAATATAAGCTAAATGAACATTTTATATTTATATCAATCAATCCATCCTTAAAACGTTCAGTTCTCCATTTTATCTGTAAACAGTGGGCGAATTATTTTTCCTTAATTAAGCTTTGCATAAGGACGGTTTATAGATGCTTAATGATCGATTAAAAGTCTTTACGCTTCTTTTGAGTATGATTAAACGTAAAAAAATTATTGATGTTAAAATGGTTTAGGCGCTTAAAGATGATTTCAAGACAGTATTCAGTATATTAACAAACCGTAGTATTTATGTCCAACCAACGTACACGTAATTTAATGCCTGCGTTCGATTTATTCCCTTCACGGAATCTACAAAATCTTCTTTAAAAAATTATAAGAAAAAGACTCTATTTTACAATATTTCATATGAATTAAGCACGGAAAGTATCTTAGTTTTAGTTGAAAGTTAAGGTAATAATTATATGGGTTGACAAAATTTTTAGAATAAGCAAGACAAAAACACAAACAGTAATACCCATACTGAGGTGCTTGCCTCTAAATGCACGCTGCTTGATATATATATATATATATATATATATATATATATATATATATATATATATATATATATATATATATATATATATATATATATATATATTATTATAACAGTAACTTGATCCGAAGGGTCGTATCACGTCGAGTTGACAGGCGCGGGTCATCAGATCTAACGAGACGCGAAGCGTCGAGTTTGATCTGATGATCCGCGCCTGTCAACGAGACGTGATACGGCTCTTCGGATCAAGTAACTGTTTTAATGATAAATTTATTATATACCCCCTTATACCTAGCTAAATATAGCAGAATAAAACATTAGAGTTCAATTGTATAATATTTATCCATAAAACAAAGAATAATGACAGTGGACTTTTTAACGCGCAAGAAAAATAACGTCATGTTTTTGCGTACTCTGCATCAGTTTCAGAGAGTGGTGATATGGATTCAGAAAACCACAGTGTGGTGATCCGGAAAATCGGATCAAACTCTGTTTAATCAACAGTAACAAAAACAAGGAAATTGATAGGAATATAATAAATGTTAGGATAACCGATAAAGGACCAAAATAATTGTATAATTCACACAGAACATGTATTTGAAAAATCGAACATAAAATTCTCAAGTGACTATGTGACCCTTTAGCCTCTTTTATGTACTTGTATTTTGTATACATAATTCATTTGAATTTGTGAAATAATGTACATTTTGTAAGAAACCAAAATCGCTTGTAACTTCATGTTATTTTGATCTCAAGAGAAGAAAGGAAATATAAGGGACATAAAAAATGGCATTTGTTACGAACACAGGCATATTGAATTTTCTAGACAAACCCATTCTCCGTTTGATTCAAAATAATCTGAGTGAATATATGAACAGTAAAATCGAGAAAGAGATGCATTCATATTTTCGTTAATGAAATATAAGGAGACATTGAAAAGCATTCGAGCTCAAAAGCCTATTAAACAATAAAACAATACAAACACGGACCTCTGAAACACCAGTGTTGGATTATTTCAAAATCATTTTTATTTTCAAGGATGGTTTGTCATAATACTGGTGCTGATCTTCTAGAGCTTCAGAACTCTTTGGAAGAAAAGTGGATTGATATTCATTCCCGATTGAGAGGTTCGTTGTTTCTATTGTATTAGTTGAAATTGTCGCGAATTGCAAATTAAGCGATTTGTCCTTGAAAAGTGGTAGCATTTTTAGAAAGATGTAATTGTAGCGATTTTAAAAATGCTAGACCAGGGGGGATGACAAGGTCATGACAACAAAAACACGATTAAATCTTCGAATGATCAATTTTAGCGATCTCAGCACAGTCTCTTATATTGTCAAAATTAAATCCTCGCTACAACTTCTGCTTATATTGTTTTTGACATCTTCACAACGAAATCATGCTTTGTCTTTTGCTTCATAGGTTATCATTTTGGCGTATGGCTTGGTGTTAGCGATATTCAACATGAAGGGGACTTTACGTCTATTTCGAACGCAAGAAGAATTTATTATAGTAACTGGATGAAAAATTATTAATAAACAACTAATTATCTGTATCAAAGATTCACAACAGAATGAAACCGAATTAGAAATATGATTAATATGTGAACCCTGATTACATAATGTATGGCAAAAATGATTACATAGTATATCAAACATTCTTGTGGTCTGAAACCGCCATTAACTTGATTAAATTTATACTTTAAATTAAATTTGATAAAGTTCAGACCCTTAACACACATGTGCTTTTCACGGCGTCCTAAAAGAAACTGAAAAGTGACGCTATCTGGACGACCGGGTCCAGATTTTTACCGCGCACGATTTTCATTGGGCGTTTACTAAATGTTTTCATTTCCAAGAATTGTTAAGAATCACTTGCATCTGCCTCTCCTAATTTCCAAGGATAATGGATTATTTGTACGGTAAAAATGTATTGCCTCATATTTCTAAGATGAAGAACGTATGGGACGGATGCATTATTTTTTGTATTGTTGTATTATATAAACTAAATAAATACACAAAATTTACATTTTTATTAGGTGCCTTTCTGGCAACATGGAGTGAAAATAAAGTTAATAAAATTTTACATCAATATATGCATCAGTTTGTATAATTTATTATCATACCGTTATTAGCAACCTATTGTTTATACATTAAATTTGTTGCCTTTATTGTATTCCCAATTTTACGGTACCCGTTATTTTACTAACCTCAATTATAGGCAGATGAACAAATTATCTGTGCTCTTAGCTAAGAGGGTTAAAATTAGCATATTTGTTTCCTTGAATAGTTATTGTTTGAACTCATCTCTTATGTAGATGATTGTTACATTGTTATGACTTGATTTATACAGATCATTTTAAAACTTATCTTAGAAAAAACATACAGTTAATGCTCTGTTTCAGAAATAATCGTATTGGTAGATCAATTAAGTAATATTTATCATCATCAATTTAATTTGAATTTATCTCAAAAATGGAAGACTAAAATATTTGAAAATAAATTCAGATTATTTTTTTTTTATTTATTGGACTCCATTTTTCAATTTTATTGCATTTATCACCATATTGTGATAAATGCCTTTAATTCCAGCGAAAGCGCGATAACTCTTGTAGCCTTATTCCCGAATTTCAAGCTTTTGTAAGACCATGAATATTATATACATTGAGTAAATTGAATTAAGCTCTCAGCGATACTGATTTTGATCACTCTGGAAAAAGAGCGTGGAAGCAGACAGACATTTTTAAAAACTTTTTTTTAAAAAGATTTCTTGTTATGTATACCTGGTATGTAAAAGATTATTTTTGGTTTCGAAAAACGGATTAGTTGAAAAAAACTGTTTTTACACTAGTTGTTTTTTAGCAAGTGCCTGCGATAAAAGATGGGTTTCTTATCATAGAAGGTGTTTCTATTTTTCGAACTCTACAGCTGTTCTAAAAGATGCTTTGGTAAGAAAAGTTGTAAATGCTCTTTCTCAATTTCAAATTTGTGATATAATGTACCTTCAAAGTTGCTTGATACATGTACTTCCTGCTATTTTGACTTTTGAGAAGAAAGTATATAAGAAACATCAAAAATGCCATTTGTTACGAACACGAGCATATAAAATTTTCTAGAGTAAACCAAACCCTGATTGATCTAAAAAAAAAATTAACTGTATATATGGATAGTAAAATCGAGGAATATATGTGTGCAACTCCAAAGTACGATTGGACTCCAAAGTCCGATTGTCACGCCAAAGTCCGAAAATTTTCGCCCAACCATGTTGGTTTGACACGCCCAAGTCCGATGGCGCAGAAAACAAGAAACGTTGATGAGGTCATTGTACTACTTCGCAAAAAATAAAAACATAATAGCATAAATATAGACACTTACCCTCGTCTTTTTGTAAGTGCGAAACTTAAATCTATCAGGCAAATAATGAGTATTAACTCTAACCTAAATATCTTGAGTGGGTGCAGGACTAATCTAAATCAGTCCAATAGCGTGCGAGGACTAACCCTATAATCTCTCGAGGGGTTCGAAGAAAACATTAGTCTTCAAGAACTAGCCTTTATCACTCGAATGGTGTACGAGAACTAACCCTAATTCCTCTGGTGGGTGAAAACAAAAAGCAATATCAGTAAAAATGTATGTGAGACGAATACTGAGTCAATGGATTTTGAATGTAGAATATAGTCATTATGTCGGATTATTGTATTCATATTCTGAAATGATATACAAGGAGACATTATATGGTACTCGATCTCAAAAATTTATTAACCAATACAATCATGGAACTCTGAAACATCAGGGATGGGATCAGGTGGCATAGAGGAGTAATCATCACTTGCTAATCAGTTACATCCGGTGTGTGCACGCTTGTCATCATCGCAAAATAATGGAAAAATAGTCAACAATTTAGTGTCTAATTCTTTATTCAACAGAAAATATTTGGATGAGCCGGTAGTGAGATTCCTATTGTACACTTGCATTTTTTTAAATTATGTATTATTTTTTGTTACAGTTGGATATTTGTTTGATTATTTCAAATTCATTTTTTTTAAAGATCATTTGCCATAATCTGGGCGCTGATCTTCTTGAGCTTCAAAACTACTTAGAAGAAAAGTGGATCGATATTCAGTCCCGATTAAGAGGTTCATGTAAATTGTATATTAAAAAATATGATTATTTCTAACATCTTCACAATAATGAAATCATGCTATGTTTTTTTCTTCATAGGTTATCATTTTGGCGTATGGCTTGGTGTAAGCGATATTCAACATGAAGGGGACTTTGTGTCTATTTAGAATGCAAGAAGAATTTATTATATTAACTGGATGAAAAATGAACAGAACAACTCTGGAGGAAATGAGAATTGTACGATGTACTGGGTCAACCGTAGAGGCTGGAACGACACGCCTTGTACTTCAAAAATGAATTATGTTTGCATGAAATTAAAGTAATAAAAATTTATGAAATATTATTTTGTTTCCATTGCCTTTTTCTGAAATTAGTTTTAAGGTCATGTTGTTTATTGATCGCTTGTTCTTTGAAGATAAAAAGAAAGTTTTTAATGACAATTCTTAAAATATATTATACAGGAAAGGGAAACTGTTATTCGTATAAGCTAACTTGCTTAAATGACCGCTTGTCTTTCATTGACATAGTTTAAACGATTGCGTTTTGTAGAATGCTTTTGCATGTATTTGAAATTGTTTTAAAGATGATGTGGCATGAAAACCTACGATTGGCCTATTTTTCTGAATTAAGATGTGTTAAACATATTTGAAGCAAACTGAAATACATCGTACCTATTTTCTTTTATTTTTCTTGAAAACACAACTTTCTTCACATCTGAATTATATTTTAATTATTATTAGCCAAGTATAGTTTTTGGTTCCGGTATTACTTACCTACATTTGATTTTTTTTATTAAAGCTAAAGCTTAAAACTGATATCAAGTCAATTTCAACCGCCGACCTTCTATATGAATATTATAAATCCTGTGCACAATCAGGCTATCAATTCCAAAACTTTCGTAAAAATAACTATAAACTTTTTAAAAATTGATTGGTTTCATCCACATCACTAAATCCAAAATACACGAAAAAGATGCTTTATGAGAAGTCCGTTAGGCAAGTTGGAGTGATAAAAAAGTTCTTGCATATTAAATATATTGAACATTAAGCTATGTATTAGTTCATGTCCTTTTTATCACTTAATGTCAAACGCTACAAGCAACCTATTGTTTATACAGTTAATCTCTTGCACCTGTGTACCCTAATTTGTTGCTACAGCATTCCCTTCATTTAACAAACCTCAATTATAGTCAACTATAGGCAGATGAGAAATTTCTTTGTGCATTCTCTTAATTAACTCACGGTTTTTATCATAATTTGTATTAATAGGGCTCATCTTATTTATAGACATATACAAAAATTAAAAGAACAAAAACAAAAAACAAATTAATTATGTAAAGTATTTATTGTTTTAAGGTTTTTTGTAAGATTTCTGGTAGATTTCCTTCAATACAGCAGCTGTATGATTTTATGGATGTAAAAAGTAGTTCCGGGTGTGGTTGTCAAGGGGGCGTGTACCCATGCCAAGTTATTTTATCCAAAATATTATATGTTCCTCTGAATGATTCAGCCAATGAAATTGCTTCGTACAAGTGAGATTAAATTATTATACCCCCCGCTTGAAAAGCGGGAGGGTATATAGTGATTGGGATTTCCGTCCGTCCGTCCGTCCGTCCGTCTGTACGTCCGTCCGTCCGTCCGTCCGTCCGTCTGTTACGCTTTTTCTCTTATCCGCAACTCCTCTTATACTACTGAGTGAAATTTAATGAAACTTTCACAGAATCTTTATTACATATTGCCATTGTGCACCTCCTATTTCACTTTTTTATTTGACACGTATTTTAGGTTTCCCAGAGCAAAACATGGACATTGCCATTTTTTGTTTACCTATGACGTCACATAATAGAAGCTTCTGGATAACATTTCATTGGACGAGTTATTCCTCTTTACACATTACCGTAAAACAATATAAAGCAACAAATCGACATTATGGGAGGCGGGGGGTATCATTTAGTGAGCTCATTGCTCACAGTACCTCTAGTTATCAAATGTTTCAACTTGTTTTCGCGAGACAGAATTCTTCATTATTTTTTTCATGGTAATATAGTTGCACACTACTTGAAATCTTTTATATCTATCTTCTAAATTTTCTATTAACTACTTGAAATCTTTTAACAAGGCCCAGGGACCACATCACTCTCCTGAGCAACTGGCTAGGAAAAAGCAAAAAATTAGTTCAGTATTGAAAAGCTTTTATATATCATTAAAATGGGTTCTGGGGAGGGGAGGCTGTATTTGAACAAACTTTAATCTTCTCTTCCTTGGAATGTTTTTGGACACATTATGGTTTTGCTGTTTATAAGATGAAATTTTTTATTGATATAGCCTGTGTCTTCATTTGTCCACTTTATGACTCCTTTTTGAATTTGCAAAATCATGAAATCATACAATTAGAATAGAAGAGGGGTTTTAAGATTTCGAATAAAGTAAATAACAAGAACTTAATGTGTAATTTACCTATAGTACCCATTATGCCACATGACCGTGAAATTGGGTTGAATCTTATAAATAAGAAGAAAAAAATGCAGAGTTCACAAATAATGATTTTTTATTTTCATTTTGTGCATACATAATTATACTTGTCAAAACATTGAGCATCATTCATTCCTTTATGAGAAACCGCGTATGTAGCACAGTTTTCTCCCTCAGTTCCAGTATTATCTGGTTGTCCCTTGATCCAATGACTGTAATGAAGTTCCTCAGCCTTCGAAACAGATATAAACTTTCCTTCTTGTTGAGAATCACTTGCACCAAGCCAAATCTGATCCGAGAGGCCTATAAGATGACGTTAAAACCTTACTCAATGTTCATAACTATTAATATTTTTTTTAAGTTTCGATTAAAAAAAAATAGATCATATAATATACAATTAAAGTATAAGAGTTTTGGGAGTTAACAAGATTCCAGTTCTCCAAGGCCAGGACTATTTCCCGAGATATAGCCGAGTGAAATGGACCTGTTCGAAAGGAACTGGAATCTTGCTAACTCCCTCAATAATATACTTTTTATCTGTTTCATTATACCGATACAAAAGTAAAAACAACTAAGAAACTTATTGTTCACAGAACAATAAGAGGTCTTTCGACTTTCTTTTAATTTCAAATTTTTATATCTGACTCTTTAAAATTAATTTCCATGAAAAAGAAACCAGATTTGTCTTAAAGCATAGAAAAAATGAAAATTAAAAAAATGGAATGACCTTGACCTTTGACCTAGAGAAAATATTCAAGGTCAAAGGTCAAGGGTCATAATGCAATTGACCCCATGCTTCTATGACTAATAGTTTTCAAGTTATAAGGTCTAATAGTAAGTACACAGAAGGTAAAGGGCAGTAACTCACATAAAGGTCATCAGATCCTTTTGCACTCATACAGTAAAATTAGGCCTAAAGTCCTTTAAGACATTAGTGAAGGTTTGGTGTCTCTACGGTCTACAGTTTTGGAGGAGTAGCGATAACAAGGTTTTTCACATAAGGGTATATAACTTTTAAAAGGGTTAATCTCAGAGGACAAGAATGAAATCTTTGAAATAGTTTTAAGAGTGCATTTTAATGAGACACAGACAGATAACATAAGTTGAAAGAGACTTAAATAGCTTTATTTCTCAATTTGGAATGACCTTGACCTTTGTCTTTTACATAAATTTTAAGGTCAAAGATCAATGAATCTTATGCAGTTGGCCCCATGTCTCTACGACTCGTTTTTAAAATTCTTAATTAAGGTCTTTCGTTGGAACTTCTACTGATTCTGATGATTAAGATTATTCTTATTATTCTTTTTTTTTTTGTTTTCTTCCTAGACGCCAAATTTGACGCTTCATATCTTCCTCATTCCTGAACGGATTTTGTTCAAATTTTCAGGGCTTTTAGATTTTTCAAAACCCTTTTAGAATACTGTTTCCAAATTCGGAAATTACCTTCTATTAAGGAGTTATTGCCCTTTGATTAAATTTTTCATACCTCCAATTTCCAGACAAAGGCTCAGAAAAGGTAATAATTGGAGCACAAAACCCTTTGAAATTGAGGAGAGGAAGTATTGAAGTTGTGCACATCGGTTTTTGTTTTTTTGATTTTTGCATTAAAAATGGCGCTAGAGAGAGGTCAAAATCTAGATCACGTAAAAAAGCAAAAAATTCGACACATTTTCCTTTATATCTTAAAAACAAAAAATATTTTGTTAAGACATGTAGAACAAAAGTTGTCCATAATTGCAAGGGATTTCATATAATACTATTCAAAAGGGGCTGGCCCCTTTAATTAGGGATCTAGGGCGCTTGAAAGTTTTTGATTTATAACTCAAAAACGGTAAATTTTTCGATCTGGATCATACGGTCAAATTTTTTTCTTTTACACCTTTTTGATCTGATGAAAATGTTGTTTTGTTCGATTATACAGGGGGTATTGCGTTATACGTAGTAGAAAGCAGGCCAGGTAAACAGGTAGCGTTTTCCAATCGGAAAGGAAATCAAGCCTCTTCATGTGTTTAACTTAAACAGACTTGCCATCAATTATATGCCCAAGGGTATTTAATGTTAATTTTCTTTTAAATAAGGTTTTAAACGTGCTTTATGATTCGCTATTAAATTATCTATTACAACTAGACTTTCTTTTCTTATTTTTTAGTTAGTTAAATAGTGTTCAAAAGCGGAGAATATAAAATCTTTTTATACGTTTATTATTACAACAAACTATGTACTAAGTAATTTTAAACTGTATGCATTGAATAATTGACATCATTAGCTGTATGCATATTACGATCTCTAAGTTATGCGTCAGCTCGGTGTTTTCAGTTATGTAACATAACCATGATAGTTTTCATTCATCGTCCCCGCAATTCCATTCGGAAAATTATAAATGTGAATTAAGATAAATATTATGAGACTTTTTCCCATTCAAATTCATTTCGATGAACGAACAATTTTATTTAGCAGTACAAGACTTGAGTGTTCTATATAATACCGCCATCTTAAAATGCCTTAGATTTTATTTTTAGTACAAAACTTTACTTTTCATTTTGATGATACATTGCGTAAGGACTAGCGATCTGCAGTTACTTTACTTGAACAATAATTGATTTCAAATAATAAATCCGTTTTCAATAACAAAATTTTCTCATACACATTTTTCCCTATCACAGATTATTTCCCATATGGTTATACCAACTTTAAACTTTTAAAAAGAATCTTCCGGATCATATGGATAGAATTATAGTCAATGAAATGGATTAAACTTCGATAGGTTCATGTAACTCTGGCACGTCTAAACTTCATAAGCGACTTCTGTGCTGCGCAATGCCTATTCATATTACAGGTTTGATAGTAAAGTTGAAAAAATAATTTAAGATTTTAAAGCAATGAATCAAACTTAATTTTTTTTATAATTAATTCAAAACCCGTAAATTATTTTGTTAAGTATAGCATGTATAATGTGCTAACATTTAATTTTCATTTGTTCCGTGATTAAATATTGGTAGCAGGTTATACATGTAAGAAGTAATAAACCTGCATTGTATTTCCAGAACTGAAAATTTAAGAACTTTTATTACAATCTGCAGGTACTGAATATTACAAATTTATCATTATTACATGTAATTACTACATTTTCACGACTTAATTTTAATTGTTAAAATCATAAGCGACAGCATAATCAAACCATTTGTATCCTTTACCGTATATACATCATGTACATGTAATTGAGTATTTTCTTTAAAATAATGAACTTGTATCTTACGCTCATTATTTTTCTTGGTTAAAAAATACATGAATGAGAGAGAGAGACTCGCCTTGCTCATATACATACATGTATTTTATATCATATAGTTCTTGTATCAAATATATTGTCTAATTTATTCTATTAAACGTAATCTCCATTTCCTATTTTAATTAAATTTATTTATAGATATTATTCAACTTCAAGCACAATATGTAGTACATGTACTAAAATGAAGTCCATGCACGGGTGGTGTAGTACATCCGGCATTTTCTTTAATTCTTTAATCTTTCATCCATGCGCTTCCTCCTTCTCGGAAAGAAATGTAAATAGATTGAACGGCATGTATAAACCCATATTGTTTCGGCCTAACGTGTTTTTGATCATGATAGGCAACCTTGGGGGATATAAAATGAAGATAATGTAGAAAAACGATTAGCTAAATTAGGAGGGAGTCTTTAAAAAAATATTCTCACGAACTTCTGGGCAAGAATGAGAACCCATACTTACGAAAGCTTCCTGATATACATGAAATAAAGATTACTATTTTTCAAATCATGACCTAATTAGGTATTCAAAATTTAAAATAGGAAGATGTACCACCGCAAACAAAGTAATTGTGTATTTTGGGGGTGGGGTGGGGGTGGATGTGTTAGGAATAACGTTGTCTTTTTCACTGTCCAGCTGTCCTTCTGCCTCTCAAGGTTTTCCCAGGCCAGGCTTTAAATTTATGTAGAATCTGGGAGCTCACACTACTCGATACAAAGATTTCCAATGGCTCTAGGGTGTGTCATGGCATTGGTTCAAGGCAATATTACGGCAAATTTAAGGTCACTAGAGAAAGAGTTAATGTTTTGTCCGAGCCATTTATATATGTAATCGAGAATATCTGGAAGCTCATACTTGATACAGAGATTTCTTGTGAGAAAAAGGTTTTGTATTATTTTGACTCAGAAAATAGTATAAATTCAATCTGGCCTTTGATCGACTGCTTATGGTCCTCCGTTTTCAGATGACTAAAAATAATGCCATTTTAACAAATTCAGGGTCACTGACAAAAAAAGCTGTAAAATGCCTGTCAGGTTTATGAATTTCTAATCAAAAGAATTGTTTGAGATTGCGCGTTTGTCTTGACACAGATTTAAGGTAATTCTGTATAGAGATCAGGGTCACCTACAGAAAAAAATATTTTCTTTTCCACACTACGAATTCATAAATAAAAATCATTGGAAGATCGTACTTGAAACATAGATTATTTATAATTAGAAGATGTGTCATGACCTTTATGAAGGCAAATCAAAGTCACAGATCATGACAGAGAGAAAAAATGTTTAACCATAACTTTGTAATTAAGATTCACAAGAGGCTCATCCTTAGAATAGAGGTTGTTCTTGTAAAAATGTGAAGTGACCTGTCCGCAGCTCCAACGGAAGACCTACTCGTTGCTTTGCAACGAGCTCGGCTCTAGTTATTTGTAAAATTCAAAAACTTTCAGGGGCAATAACTCATAAAAGGGCTCTATGGATCCTTTTGCAATGAATAGATTGAAAGATCCTATCAAGTAGTCAAAGACATGGTGAAGGTTTCATACCTATACGGTTTACGGTTTCGGAGGAGTAGCGATAACAAGCATTTCTTGCGTAAAGGGCGATAACTTCGAAAGGGGTCAAAGTTCAAACTTCTTGGGTCGTTTTTCGGAATAACTTTAAATATCCAATATCATGAACTATTAAATGTACCGATAAGTCTTGTGGTTTCAAAAGAACGGCAGAAAAAGAATAATAAACATAAGCATTTCAATAGATCTCTCCACAGAAAGGTGGAAAGACCTAAAAATAAAGTTTTTGAAAGACGGGGAATTAGCTTTCAGAGCGGGAATTAGCACACTTGACTTACGCACGGGGATACGTCCATTAACATATCATACCGATAAAAAAGTAAAATCAAGAGAATTACAGATAACCGGGGATGAACTTTAAAAGCAGCAATTATCTCATATGCCTAAAGCACAGGGTTTAGTCCATTCACAGTGATTCCAAAGGAATTTATCACATTTTACTACCTATAATTTTTATATAGGGAAAAAAAACAGTAAATATGTAATAGATAAAAATAAAAGGAAAAACAATTTAATATTATTTTCTTTGTTTTTATAAAGAGCAATAATCAGATGGAGATATTACATATATTCTATAATGTATTTATTTAAACACTGACAGTCATAATATTGTTTGCTTTGACAGTGTATAAAATATTATAAATTCATAAAATTGTACCTCGTAATTGTATCTGGTTATCAAACCATTT
The DNA here is from genome assembly GCF_032062105.1 of Saccostrea cuccullata. Lineage (NCBI taxonomy): Eukaryota > Metazoa > Mollusca > Bivalvia > Ostreida > Ostreidae > Saccostrea > Saccostrea cuccullata. Next base: position 44,865 of record NW_026926595.1, on the reverse strand, counting down.
TTTCTTCCATTGCATTTTGAAGCTCCATCATTTCTGCGCCCATCAGATAACGTGCAGACTATACAATTTAAAAAAAAAATGTGTTTTGAATAGCGTTTAAGAAATATAACATCATATGATATCATAAATAATTATTTCGCATCAAATTTTTGCATATTAGTAAAAAAAAAAATTTAGCCTACTCTTTTTGACTTTCAAGCAGCGCACCTGTGCTTTAAAGAAAAAAATGTTCCAAACATCTAATTTAATGAAAACAATCAATTACTTTCGACAGTAAATAAATTCGATTAAGTTATGAAATATACTTAAAATAATAGGGATTGAAATGCTAAGTTTTAATTAAAATAAGCGTACAAACATGTATGTAGATTCTAGTCATACCATTGCTTGTTTAAATGTAGCTGTGGATGTTGAAAAATAATAACATCTTCTTTGGTAGGAGACCCACCCTTTTTCACAAGTTGCTACCGAATCTGAAAGGAAAGGGATAAAGCAAATTTGTATCGAAAATAGAAAAACTGCCATATGCCTTCATCTTCATCTTCTAAAGAAAGAATCGTTTTAACGTCCGAATTTTGACCCTCGATCACAGGTGCTTGAGGACAGGACACCCCCCCCCCATATGGCCCCCCGGGCCTGTTGGACTTTTTTTCACATAAATTGTATATGGATGATACATTTGTGATATAATCTATCCTATCAATTCAGAAAATGTGCTTAAACTTACATTTTATAAAAAAAAAAAATATCTACCCTCTCTATATATAAATTAACAAGATTGTCAACTTCGTCTGCAAACCGGAAGGCACTGGCGAGAATTTTGGTTGAATCGTCTCATAAATCTAAGCAAAGCCCTAAAATCAACAACTCATATTGTAGATTGAATATTCTTTTCATTAACCACCAGCTCTCATGAAGGTTAGGGTACTTTAAAAGTCGTTATGACCAAGTTTTCGAAAGGATGTCAGGCTACAGTCTGCGTTTTTGCTTAGTGAACGGAAGTGGCGAGGAGACGACTTTTTACCAAAATACACACTTCTGCAGAAGGTCTGAGACACTGTTTTGAAGTAAACTTTTGAAGAAATTTGGTTGATATACACTTTAATGTAATGTCTTTCAAATGTATTGGGAGAATAGAGTTCTAAACAGCTGATGTGAAATGAAATTCTCTAATTATTTTTCAAATACCTGATTTGCATGTGAGAGTTATGCCCTTTTAAAAATGCAATTTATAAAAAATATCTTCTTTTCCTTAAATATTTGTGTAAATCTACAAAACGTTTGAAAATAAAATTTAAAAAAAAAATAGAATTTGATGAAAAATTCGTTCAAAAAAAACAAGAATATATCTATTGTTGATATTTTACACGCATATTTAGGTACATGTGTAACATCGGATATTAGTCCTCTCCTCATTACTTCCGTTCAATAAGCTTTTTACGGAGTTTGCAACCTTGTTGATTTTTATATAGAGAATGTAGGGTACATATATAGATTTAATAGAACGTTTGTGTTAGGTAATTTTTCGATTTCCTGGTAAAGATCTTATCACAAATATGGCAATGAAAGATTTTTTATGAGAAAAAAAAATCGAAAAAGCCCAGGGGTCTATATCAAGGGGGGGGGGGGGGGGGGGGGGGGTTGTTCCTGTCCTCAAGCACCTGTGCCCTCGATAATTTACCAAAAAAATATAATTAAAGATTTTCTACATATTTCTGCCTCAATCTTTCCATCAAACATTGTAGTTTATTGATTTCAATTTCAATTTTTAATTCCATGCACTGTAACTAGGTGTTTATTTGATTAATATAGCAGGGGTACGTTGTTTACATCAATTTCTCATAGACTTTAGGCCACACCACCAGTTTGAACGCTAATTTTTAATATGAGCGCATGGATGTTTCAAGTTGTCGAAAATACGGTCAATGCAAAGAGATTAATAGAATCATTCATTACTACGAGTGTGGGATAGTGAAATTCCACCGAGGGGACAAGATTCACAGTCTAGGGCGAGGCTTTGCCGAGTCCTAGACCGTGAATCTTGGCCCCGAGGTGGAATTTCACTATTCCCACACGAGTATGTAATGAATGATTATTTTTCTCGCATTATTTTATCCAAAATAACGGCCTGTCAATGACGTTGCCATGATGGGGCTAAAAAAATATTTTTAATTTTCCATCTAATTAAAAATCTGTAAATTAATCAGAAAGATAAAAACTGGGAATAAAAAACTTATCTATCAGAGAGCGTAAAAGAAGAATCATTCCCCGATCTAAAAATAGTGCCATTAAAAAAGTGAAAATACGACAATATTTTGAATGAAAATAAGTTTATACTAAAAAGTTAAATGACAACAGTTTAATTATGTGTTTTTTTTACATTGTTACAATTTCTTTATATAATGACGGAATGTTTACGTTCTCGTTCGTGGCGTATTAATACACAGTGTAAGACAGAAAAATCTCACACTGTTGTCTCACACCGGACAAGTCAATCTTACACTGGTGATTATGCGAGAAAAACTAGTCATTCACATTCGTGATCGAAATTGAAACAGTCTTGCGCTTATATAGTATTTTCCGAAAAGGTGCAAATTCACGGATACTTGTCTCTATAGTAAAGAAACCTTGTTTACAAATTTCAACCTGCCTTTGACCTCATGAATAACAAAGCACAGAACACTTAACTTAAATTTATTCACTTTCGCGCTTTTATCACCCATGTTATATCGTGTACATGTGTCAGCGAGATATCAATGGTCATTTATTTTCTGGGTGAAATCCTTAATTAGGATACATGTATATGTTAAGATTTTTGAATTGTTATTAAAGGTCATTTCCGTCGATTTTGTTTGATTTATTTCGGTATCTATCAGTATATGCCTTTGTCTCGAAATATACATCGGCGCAATGTTTATTGACTCTTGAAAGATAGAAAAAATGTTTTTTTTTATTTTAGTTAGAACTTTCATAAATTTCATAGATCGTCATTTGAAAAACACTAATTGATCATATCTTTAGAAAATAGCCTGTTTGTTACAAGTGCACAAATGCATACTTCAAGTTGAAAAACATGAAGGGGGAGAAATTGAAATACAGAGCGCTAAAAGACCTACATATAACGGATAAAAAATAACTGGATGACAACATTTACAAAAAATGTACATATAAATTGAATAGATGGAAGCTTCGGGCTTCTTCGTACGACTCTGCAAATGCTAAATCTTTTTACATCGACCCAAAAACTTTTTTTTTCAGATCATTTAAAAAATTCAATGTTCGCAGGTACATGTATTTTTAAAGCATTATGTTTAAAAGCAAGAAAATGCACTTAGAGAGAGAGAGAGAGAGAGAGAGAGAGAGAGAGAGAGAGAGAGAGAGAGAGAGAGAGAGAGAGAGAGAGAGAGAGAGAGAGTTAGTACACGAGTGAATTTCAACAATTATTGAATTCATATATAAAGAAGATAATATTAACTTGTCTGGCAAAAATAAACAGGATTTAGTTCAAAGCAATATTAATGTTATCTCGACTGCACAAAATACACTGACACTGATGTTTCATTTTTCACAAGCGATGATACTGACGTTTTTAATTTTCACTTTCTTAACGATTTATTTTTTGTACACAAAGTTAAGTTTTTTAATCATAATCCAACCGCCTACATATTTTTTTTTTTTTTTTTGTAGCCCTAGAATTTTTAAAATTATATATTTGCTATAAAATAAATTCTTATTATACATGTAAAAGTAATAACCTTAAACAGATTAATTGTCTTTTAAAAATAAGGTTTCTTTCGCGTATGAAAAATAGTGTATCCTGTAATATACGCTCTGTTTACAGATTTAATAAGTCATTCCAAATATAACTCGTAAGTTTAATAGAAAAAAAAACTGCCATATAATTTAATTAAGAATCTATGCTTATATTTTGTCGGTCTCTAATAAGAAATAAGAGGGGGCTTATGTGTCAGTTATTCATAAAACTTAGTACATCTCGAACACACGCTGATGTATTCACACTAATCGCATGCTTGAAAGACGCTCTGCCTTCTCATTCGAATAATAGAGAAGGACCTACAAGTTCAAGTTCAAGTTCAAGTTCAATTTATTCACTCAGACCATATCAATGGTACATGAGGTTCAACAATATGTACAATATATACAAAGAATAATATACAAGATACACGTGAAATGGCGGAAATATTCATATAAAGTAACAAAGATAACTATGGAGGACAGACTTTTTCATATACTCTATTTATGTAACAACATAGTTTAATCAATAATTTGGAGTCAGCAGATCACAACAATTCTGATAATTTGAAAAAATTTGGTCTATTACAATATTTACTGGGAAGATATTTTTTTCTACATTCGGAAAAATATTTGCATTCTAAAATTTAGTGATACTCATCAGCTATTTGTCCATTATTACAAAGATTACATTGTCTATCATTTTTGGGAATCCCAAACCATCTCCCAGTCTCAACTGGAAGACGATGATTTGTTGTTCTTAGTTTAATTAATATTGTTCTAAATTTTTTTGGTAGTAAGGCTAAATATTTTTCAAATCCAAATTCTGTTTTGAAGATACTATAAAAGAGACCTTTAGATGAATCGCGCATATTACTTTGCCACTTCTGTATGTACTGATCTTTAAGACGTTGATCAACTATAGCCTTTAGCCATTTAATATTTATAAAGGTCTGTTCATTCCACACATTTGAGAAGCCACAACTATCAAGTATATTCTTAATACATAAAATCCAAGGGTTCTTATGACTTCCTGTACTGAACTGTTCAAATAAATGTCTATATGTGACATAAACAATCTTATTTTCAGGGCTCACCAATAATTTTGCCCAATAGGATATCATTCTCGAATACACTGTTATATACAAAGGAAAGCGGCCTGTTTCGCCATAAACCATATAACTAGGAGTACTACTTTTTAGATTAAAAATATGTTTCAAAAATTAAAGATGAACACGTTCAATTATATCAATGTTCTCAAAACCCCATATCTCACATCCATACAAAAGTACTGGAGTGACAACTTTATCGAACAAATCAAGCTGGCAATCTACTGGTAAATTAAATTGTCGAATTTTTCGTATAATTCCATACATGGCTTTTTGAGCTTGCTCACATAAATGTTTTTTTAGTTTTACAGAATGAACCTGATCGAGAAAACAGTATACCTAGGTATTTAAATTCGTTCACAATTTCAATAACAGAATTATTGTAGTAAAATACATTTTTAACAGATGGACCTTTCGAAAAAATCATAATTTTTGTTTTGTCTACATTGACAGTCAGTTTCCATTGTACACAATATGAATGAAACTCATTTAGAGCATGTTGTAAACCCTCTGCAGACTCAGACATTATAACTGTATCGTCAGCATAGAACAAAATAAATAATTTAAAATACATCAAAATTTCATTTTCTACAGAGTTTGAACTGCTTGCATTATTAAAAGATAGCCCATGTACATCTTTGCTGGCCAGAAACTCTTCTAGATCATTAATATACATAGAAAACAGGAGAGGTGATAAATTTTCTCCTTGGCGGACACCAATGTTACAATTGTAAAATTCAGATGAAAGACCATTCATAGTCACAAGAGACTTGACTCCATTATACATATTTTTTATAAAAGTAAAACATTTTCCGGTAATGCCATTATTCAACAGTTTGTACCAAAGCCCATTTCTCCACACTGTGTCGAATGCCTGTTTGAAGTCAATAAAAGCACAAAAAAGTTTCTTTTTGAGAGACATCACCATGTTTGTAAGAAAATGTAAACTAAGTATATTATCCAAGGTAGAATAACCTTTCCGAAAGCCAGTTTGGCTTTCGCTTATAAGATTTAAGCTCTCTACATAACATTCCAAGCGTTTACATAAAATGGAGGTAAAAAGCTTACCAAGGCAACTTAAAAGTGTTATTGGACGATAATTTTCTGGATTTGTTGGGTCACCTTTATTTTTAAAAATCGGTTTGACAATACCCGTGAGCCATTCGTCTGGAATTATTCCACTATCAAAAATCAAGTTAAACATTTTTTTATATACAGGCAAAAAAAGTAGCTATTGTTGATGAAATATGTTCGTTTAACAAGTGGTCATAGCCTGCGGCCTTATTATTTTTCAATTTTTTAACTGCACATAAAATTTCTTCCTCACTAATCTCAAAATTCAAAAAATCATCACATACACGGCTATCTGTTGGAAAACTTAGAGTATCAACATCTTCTATGTCATTGTCATGACCTTCATTGATGCCCTTCAGAAAATCAAACATAGCATTAATATCTACAGCACATTTATTTAACGCATTAGGACCATTTAAAAATTTTCCAGTATTCTCTAGTATTTGTTGATCGTAATGATTTCAAGTTTTTTGTTATGCCTTTCCTATAATCTTTTATACATGAATCCATAATCTTTTTATAGTTTTTGCTTTCTAATTGAAGATTAGCTTTTTTTCTAAACAAGGATTTTTACTATTTAATCGCTTTGCCAAATGATATTTCTTTCTCGCGGTCTTACACTCTTTATTGAACCAGGGTTTATTGCGTTTGTTTTCACAATTATCTTTCTTAAAATTACGACTAACCCCAAATGTTGATTTAGCTGTGTTTAAAAATATACCACATAACTTATTAGTAACATCGTTTAAAGTGTCTTTACTAATGTTACTTGTTTCTGTACTACTAGTCAAAATATCTAACTCATTCTCTATGTCCTTGACCTTAGATATATCCATATTCCCTGGGAAATGTTTTGCTTGGTCTTGTGACCATAGTTTTACACGTGACTGATTTTCAACAATGTCTTCACACCTGTGTTCTGTGGAAAGCGCTGGTAAAATAGAAAATGAAACTGGATTGTGCACGTCCGAATACAAGTTACAGAAGTCAGAGATATCAAAATCTTTAATAAATTTAAACATAGGTGCTGTGGCAACCACATAATCCACTGTGCTACTACCCTTACAAGTTAAACCTCCCACGTATTTATCACTGCCAGCACGGCCATTTACAATATAAATGTCATTGTTTTTACAAAAATCAATCATTTTGTATCCAAAGTTATTAACATGGACATCTTGTACTACCCTACGGAGAGGAATCTTAAAGTTATCAAAAATAATGGTTCTAGTCTCTATGGCTGTCTTAAAAAATTCCTCACATTTTTGTAATTGTAACTGAAAATCATCAGCTTCAAACCAGTCATTCAAATTGCCAACTCTTGAGTTAAAATCACCCATTAAACACATATATTTGCTATCTTTAGATATAGAAATAAGTTCACTCTCAATGTCTAAAAAACAATCTGTAGAAGCATATTTACTGCCTTCCGGGGGCAGGTACACGACACCAAATATTACATCTTCATCAGTATTAAAAATACATTTGCTTATCTTAAACCAAAGAACATATTTACAAGTAGTGTTCAATATTTTCACATATTTAACCGAACTATCTCTTACAGCTAAAATAATTCCTCCTGACCGAGTTTTTGACAATTTTTGTCTATTTTTCATAAATAATGTAAAACCTGGAATGTGAATTAAATCAGCGTCATCAGTTTTTGTTTCAGTAAAGCCGATAATATCAAAATTGGAGATGTGATCTAAAAATTCACTGTAATTGAGTTTATTTTTGATTCCACAAACATTTAAACTTAGAAGTTTGATAGAGTTGTTTGCTGACTTCTGACCCTCCGCGCTCTCCTATTTCGTCGGTGTCGAAGATTTCCTAAAGCGTTTGTTTCCTCGTGGGGGTGGTGTAGGATTGTCATTATTGGCAGGCTCGCGGCGCGCTCCGGACGTCCACGGTGTGTTGCTGGAACTCTGGGACATCCTTTGAGTGGGGTAGTTCAGGGAGTTGACGTGTTCCTCTGTATCACTTGGTTCATACATCTCACCATCAATGTACAATTTGTCCACAACAAGTTTCACACGTTTATTGTTTTTCATCGCCTTGCGCATAACTGGATACAACTTGCGCCGTTTCTCCTCTACCTCCGGTGGAAATTGTTCATTCACCCAAATGTTAGATCCCTTAAGTTTGAGAGGGGCACGTTTGCGAACAAATTCACGATCTTTATAAAAGCTAAACTTTGCCACAATGTTCCTTGGCTTGGTTCTGTACTCATCGGGTTTTCCTAAACGATGCACTCTCTCTAAGGGAATTTCATCATGGATTTTTAGCTTGGTTTTCAGGAAATCTCGCAGAACTTCTTCACAGTTTTCATCTCTGTTTTCAGGTATGCCGGTGAATACTAAATTATCCCTCATTGACCTGCTTTTTAGATCGATCACTGATTTATGTAATTCACGCTGACCGTTGGTTAAGTCTGTAATATCATCAGATAATTTCTTGTCTAAATTGGCTGTATCAATTCGAATAGCTTTCAGGTCTTGATCTGCATGTGATTTAACATTCTCAAACATATCACTCATAGACTGAGCACTTGCTTCAATGGACGACACGGTCTGTTTCACATTCTTGACCTCACTCTCAAATTTGTTTACCCTATCATTTAGTGTAGATATGGAGTCGGTTATTGACTGGAAATGTGTCATTTTATTTTCAATCTCACTCAGCCTTTTGTCAAGTGTTGTGTTATTGCTCTCAATGACTGCAAGTCTTGAATTTATTTGCAAAAGAAGTTCATAGATGTAATGGCTGAGCCGGGTTTTTACAGTGAAGTATACGATTTTATGTAATCAATATCATGTATATATTGAAAGTTTCTTTCACAAAAATTCTCTTATGAGTATCTATACAGATTATTTTTGAGGACTTTAGCTATAATATGACAATGTTATGGCTTGAAAAGCTAAAATTCTGTGTTCGAAAAGAAGCGAGAAAGCAGAGTTATGAAGATTCATTCTTTCTTTTTAATTTTTGTCCTTAGCATTCATACATGTAGGTGATTACAGCTATTCTAATACAGAATGAATTACATTTGTTATGTAAACATAGACCTCTAAGATATCAGAGGTGGGATCAGGTCCCATTGAGGCCGACCGGTCACACCGACAATGTGCTCCTTGTCATGAATTGGAAATAACAGAAAAATTCTTTGACAATTCAATGTGTAAATAATGACCTAAAACTAAATTTGGTAGTGATTTAAAGATATCGTTTGCATATATTAGCTGGACACTTGTAGTGCACACATTATTGTTTAAAATTTTCAATTTTTATTTTTCTGTTAATTTGTCATTACAATTATCACAGCATTTACATACCTGCATGAATTTTACCAACGACGAAACTGTAAACAATCAGAAAAAGGAGATGTTCGAACTTGAAATGCATTTTCAACAAAATTGAAAAGCTTTTGCGTTGTGATAAAAATATTCCAAAATTGCTTGTATTTATAGTCTACAGAAATCAATTACATTCCGAATTGACTAGTTAATAAAATTATTTACAATTGAACATTTTCGCCATATGTTTTTTCACCATAATATAACTTTTATGTCTTATTGACAATCAATTTCAGAATTTGAGCATTTATTTGTTAGAACTATTCTTGCATAACCTTAAAAAAGTCTATACACCCAACATTAGTCGATACTTGCGTTTAAATTCATTTCTAACCATAGACACATATTTTATAATTGATTTAAAAATAAATCAAGCCAAGTGCTTAATTCATGGGAAATATTGTGAGATAGATTCCTTTGTTTTTAACATGTATTACATGTAAAAAGAGCATTTTGAATATTCCGCAAATCGAGTAAATCGAACTCAGACATTACGCTTGAATAACGCTTACTTTAGTTTGACATCAATGCATACAGATTGCCAAACGTTGAATTTCAGCATTAAGAAATTTGTGGTTAAGAAACTTTTATCATTTATTTCGAAAAACTACGAACACTAAATAAAGCAACATTTATAATCTGCGAGATGAAATTAATACCAGAAAAAAAATTACGTATAAAAAGCAATATTAGCGCTTGTGCAATGGTGCTTAATGATGACGTGCAGAGAGTTTAAAGTATATCTTAATGTTGACTTAGATACTATATGGAAGCCATCTATAGGTGCTTTGTACTGACTTAGAGATGACCTTAAAGCTATTATTTAGCAACTAATAACTGAATTTATGATATGTCTTCTAATAATAGGCAAGCTCGCCGCAGCAGCTTGTATTTGATATAGGATGAGTGGACTATGAGAGTTGGGTCCTGGTGTTTAAAATTTCAACATTCATTTGATTTATATTTCATAGGTATTAAACAATGTCTAAAGAGCAGGTTTTGGTATATTATATTACACAAAAGTATCAAATTATTCCGATTGACAGTAGCTTTAAGACTTGGGTCTATTGTTTTTCATATGCATACGAGTGTCAACGATTGATAAGACATGTATAATCACTTTACTCATTTACATTCAACTATTCCAATCATGCAATTTAAATGTCTCCCCCTATTTTCGGATACCTTAAATTCGAAAGTGATCCAGTGCAAATTTTAAGGCTCATATATATAGTTTCAATTACCTTTTCTGTCATAATAAAAATATGTTTAACAAAAGAATCAAGGCGTAATTATCTTGCATAATAATAATAGATTAATATGTATGTACATGTATTGTAATGTTAAGCTTAAAATGGATAGCCAAAAAGGTTCCAAATGTCGTAATAAAGTGAATAATTCTTTGTTGAAAACAGATAAAACACATTCAAAGAAAAGAAGACAAGCTCTGATTGAAGGATACTTAAAATATGAAAAATATTTACTGAAAGGAAAAAGAAACGCAGGGTAGCATAATTGTCGATAAAAATTTGACCACATGACAGAAAGTTACGAAAATTGGTCGGATGGGAAATTTAGTTACTGTGCATCAAAATCAGTATTCAGAATTACTCAACCGTAAAATTTATGACGTCACGTATGGAAAACGCTTAAAAGGCCAAAACACGTGCAATTTGATAACGACGTGTTTGTCCACAAATCTTGTTGCATTATTTGATGCATATGAGGTATGCACATCGTTTTTCAATATTAAGAGACATTATGAATTTATTGCAATCTTGGCACAGTTTACGGAAGTTCAATGCGGTCTTGTTTTCAAATTGCCTAAATAATGAAAAAGGCAACTACGGTTTACTTAGCAGTCTCTTGTAAATTTTCCCCCATAAAACTTTTTAGCCGTTGTCAGAGAGGGTCTGGAGTGGATTTCAATCAACCGTGACGATGACGTTAACGCGAAACAGAGCCATGTTACGAGCGGGTTATTCGTCCTGCTAGCTCTTAAATCGCCACCTTACTACCACATAAACAGCCATTTATAGTGTACACGATTATAATCATTACATTCATACGAAATTTGAAAGAAAACAATTCCGCAATTTGGTTTTTTGAGTCCGTCAACTTACTGTTGTATTCCTCTCACTTGCACATGCGCGCGCCGTTTGACTAATTTTTTTGCGTGGTTACCCATGCTAAATATAGCCAGGGTTTGAAAGATAAACACTCTAATGAAATTCCATGCAAAGGAGAAATAAGACTCTGACAGATGCACGAGATGGACATTGAAGATAATGAAAGTTTTCGATTTTCCCTTTTGGGGGGTATCGTCATTTGAGCTTCAATTACTCATGAATAATTACACAAAATCATATGAGAATTTGGTTATATATTTTTGAAAGAAGATTTTAAAAGGTAGATAGGAAAACTAAAAAGTCTTTTAAGAAAAACAAATTTAATGCACCTCAAAATTTACCCTGTGTTTCTTTTTCCTTTCAGTATATATAAAAAATACAAAAAGAACAAGAAAAACAAAACATCTTAAGATAATCATTAGCAAAGAGATAGCACATTTAAAAAAAATGGGCCAAGTCAAGTTTTACAGAAGTATTTCGTCTTGTGTTATCAGATAAAGAAAATAATTATAGTTCTTTGGGAGGGATTGATAAAAAAACAATATAAAATGTTCATTTCAATACTATTTGTTTATTAAAGTATGCTCAATTCTACATAAACAAGCACACCAGCAGCTGATGATGAGTACATTGATTATAGTATATTTGGAGATCCATTTTATTATTTATTTTACAGATATTAACACATCCTCATTAAGATACGAAGGTAACACGTCGAGACCATAAGGAAGTCGATTTTATTTTTCCAATTACTTTAGATGATGTTATTGAATAATATTCAGGTACAAAATAAACAGTTAAAACTATTAGGCAATTGATTTCATTTTGATGTCATAGAAATAAAATATTTCAAAAGAATGTGAAGTACTGTTGCAATTTCATTTATTGAACTTATAGCGTGTGTGTCATAGATCAAACGCTGCTGACACAATAGAATGAGATAATTTCATTCGTTTGAATTTGTTACCTGTAGCATACAGTGACGTACATGTGTAGCATCATTTTTGCGAGTGGAGTGGGGACAGCTAGAAAAAATACACGCAAAATCATGAAAGTAAAAAGGGAAGAAAAAAAAATGTCCAATTTCGAACCTTGTCAAAACTAAGAAAAATCTTTTTTCGGGAAAGGGGGTATACTCTAACAGCAAATTCCCCTCCCCTCCGATGCTACGCGCCTGGCATATACCAGTGTAGATGAAATAGATACTTTTCTTGAATATTAATTATATATTTATTTGTAAATGTTTTCAATGAAATACAAGATATGTAATTAAAATTAATTCCATTTTTAGTTTTGTTTCCTGGTAATTTTAAGAGCGTTATTTTCAAGAGTTGTTCTGAATGCAGATTCAAAGTAATGCATTTCATAGATTGTAAAACCACCTTAGAGATAACGAGATATTTTGACAATCAGGTAGTTCAATTGACATTGTCTAATTGAAAAATCAAACGCACAGAATCATGACTGCAGAGATCATCAATATCAAATCGAGGATAGTTATACAGAAGATGAAGAACTGAGAGAAAAAAAATCTTATTTCAATACTCCATGCAGGATTTATATTTGACATGATATGCTTCAAGTACAGCTAAACAAATCATAGACTTATTACTTAAAGTTAAATCTCATATTAAATATATTATAGATAAGTCTGATGGATTAGTTTGATTTTTAATGTCTTATGAATTTAAAGTTTGTTTACACAGATTCAATTTTCAGTGAGTGCCTTTGAAAAGGAATGGGAACGTATCTTATCATAAAAATTGTTACTATTGCTTTGTAGATTTTCTTACGAAATTTTAATCTCGTGCTTTTTTGTTGAATAAAAAAAGAAAAACATAATGAGAAAAGATATGCTCATATTCTGTATATGCTTAACTAAAAACAAGAAAATCGATGATCAAAATGTAATAACACAATCCTGCATCTATTAGGAAAACTTATATTTGTAATCAGTTGATCCAAATGCCGATAAGTATTTATGTTAGTCAAATTCTCTTGAAGTGGACTGGATTATAAGGGAACCAAACAATCAAGCAGGGGATAACAACTGTACGCTGAGCTAGGTTAGTCGTAAAGGCTGGAACTACACTTTTGAATTTTGAAAACAAATTACGTTTGCAAGAAATTAAAGTTTTAAAATATAAATTTGTTACTGTGCCTCTTCTTTTTTCAAAAAAAGTTTTTGGTCAGTTTTTAATGCATCTTTATATGATATGAAATCTGTTTTAGCATGTAATTCTTTTTTTTCACAAATAATAATATCCAATGTTTCAACTCATTTCCGCGAGATTGTATGCGAGACAGAATTCTGAATAATTTTTATTTATTGTAATATGATATGAACTACATATAATTTTTTTAACAAGAGACTCAGGAGCCACATTGCTCACTTGAGCAACTGGATAGGTAAAGGCCAAAATTAGTTCAGTATTGAAAAGTTTAAATATATCATTAAAATGGTTTCTTGGGAGGGGAGGCTGTATTTAAACAAACTTTAAATTACACTTCCTTTGAATGATTTTTTGTCACATTATTGTTTTGTTTTTTATAAAATTGTTTTTTTTTTCTTGATATAGCCTGTGTATTCATTTGTTTACTTTAGGACTCCTCTATTCTCCTGATTTTCACATCTACATTACATTTTTATGCTTGTCCTTTTTTTTTTTTTTGATGAGCAATTACCATGATGGCTTTGTGAAAAATTTTAACAATTTTTACCATACATTCCTATGTAATAACTTGATAACCTATTGCGGCTAAACCCTTGCCTAAGGGGTCTTGATTTGAATTAAATTAAATTTTCCCTTTCAGAAGATGCTTCTGCACAAGTTTCATCTTTCTTGGCCCAGTGAATCTTGAGAAGCAGATTTGATAAGATTTTTTTATGTATTCTTATGCTGAACTTTGAAACCCATTGTGGCCCCCACCCTACTCGGGAGGGTCTATGATTTCAATATATTTGAATCTTCGCTAACAGAGGATGATTCCACATGAGTTTCATATTTCCTGGTCCAGTGGTTCTGGAGAAGATTTTCAAAGATTTTTGCCATGTATTCCTATGTTAAACTTTGATAAGTCATTGTGGCCCCACCCTTCCCCGAGAGGTCATGAATTGAACAAAATTGAATCTTCGCTACCTGAGGCCGATTCCACATGAGTTTCAACTGTGTCCTGGCCCAGTGGTTCTTGAAAAGACTTTTTAACATTAATTTTTCACTAACTCATAATTATCTCCCCTTGGAACAGGGGATGGTCCTTCATTTGAACAAATCTGAATTCCCTTTTACCAAAAATAATTTGTGGTAAGTTTGGTTGAAATAGGCCCAGTGGTTCTTGAGAAGAATATAAAAATGTGAATATTTAACGACAGGGATGGTGTCAATTACATAGGAAGGTAATTAGTTAAATTACAATAACTTTCCGGAAACCTTCAATTAAATAACCAATACCATTACATGGATTTTTAAAATAGTTAATTAAATTACAATTACTTTGCAAATATAAGGAATTTAATATCAAATTACATTCAAGAAAACACGTATAACAGAAGATAGTCATTTACATCACTTTAAATCAGTATCAGATTATTTTATAACATTTTCTTACAATACAAATTACTGAACTCTTAAATGAATTTTCAAATACTCTTTCCCCTAACCTATAGCTGTTAGATTTAAAGATTTTCCTGCCACGCTGCAGATTCTTTCCACTTGGGCATTTGTGAGAGGAATACATACTAGATACTGACATGAAGAAAGTTCACTCGTTGTTTAACCTTAATTATGCTGAAAATTTAAAATCATTTTTAAGCTTTACAATAAATAAAATTAATGTTAAACATAAAATGGATGCATTTTACCTTAATATTTCCTTAATTCAGCATCAAATGCTTAAGCTATATCTCAACACGTTGGTATTTGACGACTTCAGTGCCAAATTACAATTGAAAGTCCAAGTGTGTGAATAAAATACCAACAGACAAAGTCAAAAGGTGTAAAAAATATCTATAAAGGCATAGGTACATGACTCAGGGCACTAATTAGCACCTGTAAAAACACTAACACAAGCTGAAGATATGGCAAACAAAAGGATTAGAAGTCATTGGACCACTTTTTTCATATGGGTTAAATTCATTAAAAGTCAAATTATATATTTTTGTACACTTTAAAAAGCTTATATTTATTTGATTTAAAAGTTTGTAAGAAAATGAAAAAGGGCGTTTTATTTAAACAGCAATGTACTTAAAAAGGGAAAAATGACTACACTAGTAGTATGTTTAATTTTTTTTTAAGAAGTTTTACTATCAAAGTATTATATGCTAAAGATCAATTAACCTTTCTTAAATAATGTTTATGATATGAAAGGGAATGGGGACTATTTTCATTTATTTAAAATCAGTGTAATTTTGATATCCTGTAATTATTCAGAAAATTTTTGCATTTTGTATTGAATGTAAATATTATTATGTATATGTTTGAATTTTTTCACGTTGATTTATTGATTGTATACTGTTTAACGTCCCTCTCCAGAATATTTCACTGATATGGAGACGTCTTTTCCCTTTGATAAATGACCTTTAATAAATGACCATTAAAATAAACTTATTAAAAGAAATACGAATTAGCCTGAGATTGAGTTATTCATATAAGCTGCTATATTAAGATTTTTTGACACGGATGAATGATTTTGACTTTTCATTGGTTATCTTGGTTTTATAAGTTCATTCCCGTGCTGATCGTTACAAGGGCGAGGCATATTGTGAAGTTCTAAGTTGTAGCTGATTGATTTTTCTTAGACAAACTTGTAGACTTTTGGGTATTTGGATTTCAGGTTTGTTTGATTAGTTTTTTTTTATTAATTACGGAGTGTTTAATTTAGTTTAAAATTATTATTATTATGTTTATTCAGGCAAAGAGTCAAATTCATTACAAATCATAACACAAATTACATTCAAAATTAATTAGGGATCGCTGAAAAGTTCTAGCACATACGAGGGTCATTCAAAAAATACGTAGACAATGCTTCTCATCGTCATATGTTTATTACAAGATTATAGATCAACACATTTTCGTAAACATAAACATTTATTTTGTCGAAGTGTGAAGTGTCATTCCATTTGATTAAACAGAACTCACGTTAGCCAAAATTAAAAGCAACATGTTTTGTTACCACGGAGCACGGTTAACCAATATTGTAACGTCAAAAACAACGCTGAGAAAGTTTGTCAAAAGTATGAATACACATTTTTGTTATTTCAAACACGGTTTGTTGCGTCTTCTCCATTCAAAACACATGTCCACAATACTTAACACCTGGTTTGCTAACAATTGTACAAATTTAGCTTGAATTAGAATGTTATTGTTTTCAAATTCTTTGATTTACCATGCAACTTTATTATTTCTGCAACATTGAAGCACACATCACGTTCAATGACGTTCCTAACTCTTTCGACAATATTTTTAACTTTGATCTGTTTCTTTGCAGACAATCCATCGTCCGATTCAAACTGGCTACCACTCAAAAGTTGTTTTTTTCAACTTAATACAAATACACAGATTTTCTCCATACAGATCCTGATTTATAAGGATTTTTTAAGCTTATAGAAAAATTATAATTATGCTGGATTGGCATGCATCCTTCAAGCATATTATTCATATAATCAGGGGTAAGATTATTAAATATTTAAACATCAATGTAAGCTTATGATTTTCCTTTCTTGAACTTAAAGTGTCCCATCCCAACTCTTTGTATAAATTACTTTTTGATGTATTACACCTAATGCCTGTAATTATTCTTGCAGCTTCCACCTACACACTCTCCAATAATTTAGATTGTTCTTCAGTGCAATTGTCCCATACCACATCCCCATATTCTACAACTGGTCGAACAAATGAGAGGTATATTTTGATTAAGGAGTCTCTCTTTAATTTATATTTTAGTGTGCGCAGTATGTTTAGTCTTAGGCAAGCTTTTTCATAAATTGTTGCGATATGTTCTGACCAGCCCCCATTAGAATGAAGTGTCAGTTCAAGGTGACAGTGACTTTGATTTTGGGAAATTATATTCATTGTGTTTCCAAATTTAACATTTGGATGTACTCGTTGAGTTCTAGTAAAATTGACATTAAAAGTTTTATTAGGGTTTAATTCAACTAGCCATTGATGGGACCACTGCCTTATTTTTTCAAGGTCTGTAGTAAGAGATATTGCTGGGTTATCTATGTCAGTATCGACAATAACAAACAAAGAGGTGTCATCTGCAAACAGTCGTATTTGATTTTGCATGTTTTCAGTAATATCATTAATATAAATAAGAAATAGGAATGGTAGAATGTTTCACTTAATTGTCACTCGAATACGTATGTATGGCGAGACTGTGTATTGTGTAAGAGTGCAGTCAATTTAAACTTTAAAAATTAGTCTAAAATTATTTTGCTCAAATTACAAATTTAATAATTGCCTTTTTAGCGTAATTCAGAGTATTATTTTCATAGTCTTAAATGAGAGAATGACTGAGTGAGCAGGATTAATAATTTTGTTAAATTTTCATAACACCTTTATTTAGTCATTGAGTAAATTATTTACAAGAGTATTAAGATTATAAAGCCTATATATTTATCATACAGGGAAACATGAAATGAAACATAGCTTTGCGGCGTTTTAACTTTTGACCTTTACACCTCATATGAGGTAAGTTTATATATGTGTCTGTATACGTTATTTTCTAATTTTTATAAATTATTTCATTTCTGGTTACTAAAAGTTTGATTCGTCGATTCTGTTTAAAATTTATTATTTCTAAGTCGGAAGTATGTAATGATTTCTTTTCATATTTTGTAAGAGTAATATTTCCATATAGCAATATCAGTAGTTCTTTTATCATATCTGGATAAAGTATTTTGATTTTAAAGATTAATGTATAATCAAATTTAATTGTAATATATTACGACCATAGATATGATTTTAAATATATATGTTAAATACTTCTTTATACCATGTGCTGATTTTCATCCTTTGGTACAGGGTTATTATGTGTATATAACATAAAAAAAGCCTTCAAAGAACCCAAACGAAAATCCTTGTTTGTTATTCTGGGGAAACAGGGGTTACATTTTGGCGCCCATGTGATTTGAAAGTTTCTCTTTTCTCGCCACTCTGTTATCCTCACCCGACTCTATTTGCGTGTGACGTCAGTGCTATATTCGCTATCTGAAGTACAGAGGCAATTCGAATGACTGTTTTCATACGGTCGGTGAACATATTCTGGAATTCCTGTATTCCTTGATTTCTTTGCCGACGTATGTTTGTTATTTAAATTTGAACCTTAACTACATTGTGCTAGCCTAGACAGAAGTCACAGAGTAATTACTATTCGTCCTGACATTTTCTTTGAAGAAGAAACTTTGTGTTTGTTTGAAACTTTCGCAGTTTCTCGTTCGCTGTAAACAGTGAGCATAAACTTGCGTTATTTCTCAGCGCCTGGATATTTCATTTATTTTAAAAGTTAAGTTGCAACATAGGTCTATGATTGTTTATTTTTTTTTTACGAAATTATGTAGGCCTACGATTACTACTATTTTCTTTACTACTGTCATTCAAATTTTGGTTTTGTTGTTGTTGTTGTTGTTGTTGTTGTTGTTGTTGTTGATCTTGTAAGGTGTCCCAACCCAGGGTCTGTCAAGATCAATAGGTCAACCAGAAGCACATGTATTTGTTTCTTTAATGAAGACCACGTGTATTTTTTTTCTTTCTGGTCAATTTCTTTTGTTTTTGTATTGAGAATTTTTTTAAACAGTAATTTAAGATTCTCTTTTGACAGATTTACATTTGAACAATTTACTACTGCGTTATAAATATCCTGTTTTAATTCAACATAATTCAAAATTAAAGGTGTTAACGAGTTTGGCTTTCCAGAAAGATTTAAATGTCATCTCGTTGGCTTCATTAATGTCACAGAATAAACAGTGATGTGTAACTTTTTTCAGCTATTACACCTTTTCAAGATTTCTGGATCCACTGTTGTAAATAAACACTTTATAAAATATAAGCACATGCACACGGTACTAATCAAAATAAAGCATAAGAGAGTGAAAACTGCAAGCAACATGATGAACGTAATTAACTTGGAAAGCACATAAGTCTTAAAATATGAAACCTACTTTTACACATTAAGCTTATCCAAACAAATAAAGTACACATGCTTTTAAAATTAGGTAAGTAATAACATTCAAATGCTATCGACTAAAATTTAGTATTTACAAATTATCTGGGAATTAAAAAGTCTATTTAGTGATCCTCCAAATTCACATGCAGTGCGTATTTACGAGTATATATTTTTTGTGCTTTAGAAAAATTTTTCTGCATACTAAACTTAAACAATTCTGTATTATCATAATTATGGCTTCATTTCAATAATATAGGAGAAGTGATTTGATGTCTTTTTGCCATTAATGCAATTAAAACTGCATAAAAAAATGATTGCAAGTTCTTTCATTATAAACATGAAATTAAAACTCCTTAAAAAGAAAAGATTAGACATGCTAGATATATAATGCTCATAATGATTCTTTGTGATCTTTAATCTTCCAATGTCTGTAGTTTCTTATGGACAATACTGATTAATTTATTCGATCATATCGCTTATTAATCAGACCTGTATTATTTGAAAAAAAGGAAAGTTTATAGAATGACTAATGAATTTAAAAATTAAAGTTTTCACCATCAATCCATATCAGTTTATGCGATTACTTATATGAATGTTTTAAATTTGATGTTTTTCTGTGAATTCTTGGATCCACGCGTCGGCCGCAGAGGATCTTTACACAAGCGCTGACCTAGTTAGAAGATTCTATTGAGTTCTGACCATCATTTACGTAATAGCTAAGAAGACTATACATGAGAACACACAGTGCACATGTATATTTTGAAGAACCCCCACCACCCAGGCGATGTGTCTTTGACTCTCAATGATTTCTGTGCAGCTTGTTTTTTTCTCAAAAATAAGGCAGATCGCTCGATCATTGTTATTGTTTACACCTCGATCTATATTTAGAAAATCGCATCATGACCAGTCAATGATCCTCGGGTGGCCTCGCACTTTTTGTATGGAGTTTAGTGGAGTCAGCCGAGGACTACTGATTGATAAATGGCAGCTTACACTGAGACTTCACATCCGGAAATCAAACTTAATGTGTCATCTCTCGTGAGAGATGACAAACAATATCATAGAAACTTAAAGTGTGTGCACAGGTGTATGAGAGTTGTGCGCACCATGCATGCTGTGCAGATACTATCCTTACTTCCTTTGTATGCTACCTTGTCCTTGCACATTAATCAAATAGTTACTTGCTTGTAACTATTTGATTAATGTGCAAGGACAAGGTAGCAGATTTTTTAAATTTATCTTTATCAAAATTTTAGTTAATGCTCTGTTTCTAAATTTACGGGTATGGCTATTGAAAAATATTTGTCATCATCAGTAACATTTGAATCATGTTCCAAAAAACGGAAGACTATGAAATTTAAATTTTGTCGACTCCATTTTTCAATTTTCACATTCTAGAAACTGTCAACATTTTGTAAAAGAGATCATTATTGACGATGTTTGATCACCTTTAGAATTCACAAGAATGGAAGTGTTTAAATCAATAAATCCACATCCTAACACTGAGTGTCTGTGCAATTTTTTTTTCTTAGAGTTCTAGAATGCTAGCTTATTTTAAGCTTTCAGGAGAGAAAAAAAACGACACACAAAGTGAAATTCTACATTGTAAAAAAAGACTGTCAATTCCTACAAGGGTTAATTTAACGAGGCCGAGTATTATTTTTTACCCTAGGGATTTTGTTGATTTTCCGTTAATTAACTTTTACTGTTCTATTTATTGTTTTAAGATAAAAAATAAATGTTTACCACCCCAATATTTTTAGGGGACCGTCTCAAAAGATTTAAATTTTACTTTTGGACCCAATGGTTATTTGTTAGAAAAACGCCAAAATATCGTATTTTTATACATTTTTGTATTTTTGCCCAAGAGATTTCTACTTCAGTCAGGTATATGAACTGTTCCTGTTAAAAGTTACTAAATTGTGAATAAATCAAAAAAGTTGGCGATCTACGTTGGTCTTCGTCTTCATTACAAATCTTATTTTTTCGATGCCAAATACTTCTAAAATTGCCATAATATGGTATAAATACATATCAGTGCAGATGAATTATCGACGTAGATATTTTTTTCGGTAAAAAAAATACCAATATTTAGATTGCTAGTGTTTCTTTGGAGTTTTTAATGGGATATTCCCTGTAACTTTGGGCCATGTCTTTCAGTTGATCTGAGAGGCATGAAAACAATCAATATCTTAAATGAGGCAACATATTTTCCAATAATCTCTTGGTACATAATACGATGAGTCTTGTATAAGTCGTGAATATTGTAACTAAACATATTCTTTTAATCTAAGAAAGTGTTGATCAGAATCATTCAAGGCCTTATGATACTGAGGAGGAAATCTTTTTTGACAACTGGCATCGTCTAAAGCTTAAATGGGGTATGCATATATATTTAGGAATGTTTAAATCTGATTCAGAGGAAAAAAATTAGGGAAGAAGACAGAGAGAGGGTAGAGAAACTGTTTATTAACAAGTAATGGGAGAACTTGTCTGTATTTTTTTTTTTTTTTGCTAAATCATGCAAAACAGTCACAGTCTCTGTACGAAAAGCCAAATTTCCCAATCTTTATGAAAATCTTCAAGTTTACACATTTTGGAAGCTATATACTTCAAAGTTGAAATCTTAGTTTTGATATCTATAAGTAGTACATGGATTGATAATTTTTCATTAAGACATTTTTTATATATGTAAGATTTGAGATTTAGGAATATCTAAATGGTGTTAATTTTTCTTTGTTCTTTTTTCGCATACGTCTTTTTTCTCTGGCTGTTCCCCCACACTAATTTAAAAAACAATGTTACGTCCCTGTATGCTACCGGTAACAAATTCAAAGGAATGAAATAATCTTATCCAAGTGGTATCAGTAAGGTCTGATGTGTGACTCATACGCAGTAGGCTCAATAAATTAAATTGCAACTTCATATTCTTCCGTAGTATTATACTTCCTTAATATCTAAATAAAATTAACTTCCTAATGATTTCAAAGTGTAACATTTGTACAAGAATATTCTCGTAAAATAAGCTTTCAAAGTAAATTCAATTGCCTAATGATTTCAATGTGTTACATTTGTACGTATTCTTCCGTAATTAGCTAAATATTAAATTAAACGCCTTCCGGTGTCAACGTGAACTCGACTGAAGTATTTGTTAATATCTTAATTATAAAATAAATAATGAAATGTATTTTCAAATACTGCTGTTTATGTACCTGTCAGCAGCTGCTTGATAGGTCATTTATGTAGCATTAAGTTTGAGGGTTGATCCAAAAGTAATGTCACTGTGTCAATACCCTTAATATGTGGCGTCAGTTTATCAAATATAATGTATCAAAAGATGCATAAAAACAGCTTCGATCGTGTATATTTTCGTTGATTTACGTGGAATAGTAGTAATTTTATCGAAAAAGTGACATTACATTTGGATCAAATCTCGTACTTTAACGAATGAATAGAAGCAGAATAAATGTGTATATTCATATACATGTACATCCATTCCTCCTTAAAACGTTTAAACGTTTAGTTCTCAATTTTATCTGTAAGCAGTGGGCGAAACAGTTTTCTTTAAACTTGGCAAAGAGTTTAAAGTTGCTTAATGATGGATTAAATGTGTTTACGCCTCGTTTGAGGGAAATGCTAATGTTAAAATGGTTTAGGTGCTCAAAGATGGTATCAAGGCAGTATTCAGTGTATTGACAAACCGCACGATTTATGTCGGTCCAACTTAGGCGAAATTTAATGTCTGAATTCGATATATTCCCTTTTTGGAATATGCAAAAAATCTTCTTTCAAAATTATGAGAAAAGGACTCTGTTTTACAATATATCATAGGAAAATAGCGCGGAATGTGTCTTAATTTTAGTTGAAAGTGTCGGTAATTTTACGCGTTGACAAAAATTCTAGAATTAGCAAGACAAAACTAAATGCTGTCATAAGACAGAAATACCCATATTGAGGTGTTTGCCTCTAAATACACACTGCTTGATATATATTAGGATAACCGAGAAAAGAACTAAAATAATTCTATAATTCACACATAACATGTATTTGCCAAATCAAACATAAAATGCCCAGTTGACTATGTGACCCTTTAGCCTTTTTTATATACTTGTAATTAATAATTCAATCAATGATGTTAATTATATTTTTTGGTTTTGATAACAGAAAGGATTTAAATTTTTGGCCCATAATTGTATACTTTTTACACTTTTTTCTCAACAACTAATAAAATCATTTCAGTGAAAAGTTTTTTAGATGAAGTAAGATGCTAACTTTCAGAATTGAACAAATCGTGCAAACTTTTTTGCAACATTTGGGTAATCAAAAACCTGCTCGAAAAGCCACAACCAATCAATTTTGCCACCGCCACAACTCCCCCCCCCCCCCTCCTAACCTCCTCCAAACACACTATATACATGTTTTTGCAATTAGGCCTAGCTAGTTAAAAATTAAAAGTTATCTTAAAACATCGTTTGTAATGTTGATTTATTTTTCCCTTTGTGCTATTTCTACATTACATTGAACTTGCGTTATTCTCCTGGTACTAGTTTTGCCATTATCATTTCGATTGAACATGGTATATACATCATTACTTAGGCTATTTCTGTAGGAATTAATTAATTGTGTGTTTTAATCGGAATATATTTCATGACGTTGACAATAACTATGACAGACAGCAAGTACAAGTTTCACAGTGTATAGATTGGGGTAAAAAAAATTAAATAAAAAATAGGGCCGGCAAAATGTTTCTTGTATTATTATGCTCAGCTAAAGGTATAAATGTTATGAACCACTAGGTCATAACTGGAAATGTTCACAATATGACTTGCAACAAATTTAAAAGTTTGCATGCATCAATGATAATTTAGACAGTCTGACATTCTATTCGTGATTTTGGGCCAGTCTACCTTCTTAGGATTAGGAATGAAAATTGCTTAAAGATATGCACCATTAAAGGTTCGTAGACACATATTTGAAGGTTTTCTTTATATATATCACAACTAATATGTTTTAATAGTATTTCAAATGAAAATAATTTTTTTAAAAAGTTCATTTCATCTTAAAGATATTGAAACTTCAATTTTTTGGACGGGTTTGATTAACATATACCTGGACTTTTACAGTTTTTTTATTTATTGTAGTATTTAGGAAAAGAGGCAATCTTGATGTGTATGGATGAGAAATATGAAAACTTTAATCCCGAAAAATAATTCTATTCAGCGTAGAAATGTTTAAAGGCAAAACCCCTTTACAAGTCTCGTCATTCCACATTTAGTGTTATGTACAGGGTTTAGCAAATTGAACACACCCATGAAACGTACAAAGTTTTTGTAAACAGGGCACGAGCTCTGTTATTGTTCAGTTTACGAGTCACTGGGTGTGTTCCTTTGTTACAGCCTCTTCATTACAACTGCAAGGACTGTCAATATACTATATGTTTCCTTCTCAAACATTTCTAATCTAAATTTAGTGGATTATAATTTAACTGTTATTCATTGATATACAACAAGATTACTTCGATAAGTTTTAGATAAAATAAGATTTTTGATATACATGTACTATGTGAAATCCACGCAAACGCGGAAAATTAGATTTCTATATAGTTACCATTTCCAAAAGAACATAAAGTATAGTTGTAACATATACTTTTTAGTGATAGAGATCAGGCTTAAAGAAGAAAAAATTACCCTTTTTTTCAAAATCTAACACGAAGGATGTACGTCACCACTCCATCCCCCTTTTGTAAAAATCTAAAAAAAAAAAATATTTTTTTTAATTGACAATTATGCGAAAACTGTTACACAATGTTATGGATATTGTACTTCAAACATTTTTATTTCACATCCGTACTGGATAAAAGCAGCAAATATACACAATTTACAAATAAACTTATTTTTTCGGGGGAGGGGTGTAAAAATTCACAGATACTTGGGTCTTGCTTCATTATTATATACACATGTATGTGGTATATGGATATGTAAAACTAGTTTTTTTTTTTTTTTTTTATACATATCAATAAGGTACATACATGTGCATATTCATAAACCAAAACCCAAGTACCTGTTTTAAAATTAGATTTCGCCCCCTCCTTCCCACTATGAATAGGTCAAGTATTTGATACAAAAGACTGTTAAGAAAAGAAATGAATTGTATTTTTTCAAAGCACAAACTTTACAGCTTTTGTTCCTGCTAATAACACGTGTTGTGAGCGTAGCGAAAGACTCTGGAAAGAACATGTAAGGGAAATACAATCTTTACCGATAAAGGATGACTGCACTCAACGCCGGTTTTTGGGTCTTTTTCAATCTCTGTTGTCACATTTCTTTTTGTTTTTATTTTTGCCTTAAGTCATATGTTATAGAGTTTGGTCTATTTCCAAATGAAAGGCAATGTCATAAAGCTTATAAACTGCGTTGCAATAAAATAATTTGTTGTTTTCTTACCCCACCTCTCTGCAAATATCGGAAAATTAGACTTATCTGCCCTTGATTGGAGATAAGATTTATAAATATGCATAAGAGGCGGAGCTAATATTGTGAAGAGTGGTCTAAAACATATGTTTGTCACTATTATTTTTTTAAGTTTTCAAATAAAGTACTGAGTATATAACTAATAACAAATAATATCGGCCGGTATAAGTAGCCATTGATAATCAACAGCAATGGCTGATGTCAACAATTCGCGTGTTCGAATATAAGTGCCGACTAGCTCAGTCGGTAATGCACAAAATCAATAAAATTGAGGTCTGGGATCGAGACCCGCAAACAATATTAAGACTTGCTTTATTTTTCCCTTTTTATAAAAAAGAAAGAAGGAAAAACGTCACAATTACTTAAGTTTTTCTTAATTTCTTCTCCCCATAAATTCGTGTGCTTAGGATGGTATGATTTCATTTTTATTTACTGGATCTTACTTTGGATGTTCATGATATGCGATGGTTCAAAATAAATAAATCTCTTTTTTCTTGTAAACTACGAACATGTAGAGACATAAAATAGACTCGAAAATTTATAGATATAGTAAAATTAAACACTTTTGAGATAAATATAAGAATAATCTTATAGATATCTAAGAGAAAAAAGAATAACCCATGGCTCGATGGGAATGGATTGAAACAGATATGGACAATCACTATCGCCCAGCAGAATGCGTGTTTCCTTACACGTCACGTGATGGAATTTTAGTATTCACAGAGTTACCTGGGTATAGAAATCACGTGGTTAATTATAATATTCAACAGGTAACAACGTGGTCAAAATGGCCTGTTTACTATAAAGTGAACACACGAAGAAACAGTCTTTTTCTCTTTTAACCATGAGCGCATGTTTGTCTATTGATCTCCTTTTAATATGAGGTAATATATATCAACATACAACTACCATAAAAAGGAGAACAATAGACAAACATGCGCTGACTATGTATTATGCCTGTAAAAAGGTGGGCGTACTAATTATCCTATGGAGATTCCAGAATATGAGATGACCCCTCCCAATGAAAACGACCTCGAACATCGTTAATACGAACTTTTAATTAATGCAATTTCACAAAGTTGCAGTTAAGACATTGGCCATTTCTACCATTAAAAGAAATATGCCAATTTTTAAAATTAATTATGTCGCAATTTCTAAGTTTCTCTAAGTGCAGTCATCCTTTATAAGAAAAACACACGCACTACAAATATATTATAGTCTTTCGATATATACGAGGGCTGTTCAACAAATGATGTCCTCGGTGCTCGAAACACTACTAAGTCCAAAATGTACTGACATTCCCATTTTTTACTGACAAACTTAGAAAATTACTGACAATGTGCTGTCTTTACTGAAAAACTTAGACAATTACTGACCTTTTTACTGCCGGTGCTGATAAACTTAGAAAAGTGCTGACAATCTTAGTCGGTGCTGATAAACTTAGACAATTACTGACCCGTTTACTGTCCCTGCTGAAAAACTTAGACAAGTGCTGACATTTACTGATAATTACTGTTCCTATTGTTCTCGCTCTCGGGGAGGCTGCAGAGGTGTGAATTTGGTTTTTCTTTTTAAACATATTTTTTTAATAAAATAATTTTATATTTAAATGCTCAAATGAAAGTTTTGAAAAGCTCTATTATCAAGTTATATAGAAGATTAATCATTTTTCTCAGGCTGGGGGTAGCAGCAGTGATGTGAAAATGTGTGTGTTATTCTACTTTAATTTAGAAACAGTCTTATTTTAATATTTGAAATAAAGTTTCAGTTCTCAGAAAATATAAATTTATTATTGATAATTATCATATGTGTAAAACAATTCATGACAAAACGATCCACAATTAATTAATTACAGTGTATGCGTGGAATAAGTTTAAATAAATGTGTTGAAAAATTTCACTTCATCCCTATCCCTGACCAATCAATTTATAAGAATTACAGACAACAAGTTACAATGTTGTTTTCATCGTATTATAAATAATTCTTATGAAGACAGATGCTAAATATACCCGTATTTAAATGTATAGTTGTTCAAGTATTTCCTGTTTTCAGATTATTTTTACATGTGAAACAAAACAGACATCTTTAATTTTATAGAAATCTAAATGAATTTTAATCAAAATTGAATGATAACGTATCGGTTTTTTCATTTCTAAATGGTCTTGGACATCCGTTCAAGTCTTGCTTGTTACATGTGCAAAAACCACTGTTTAAGGTTTCCGGTTTGAATCGAGCGATTATAAATTAATGATCACGAGTTTTCCACTAAACTTGAGAAATATTGTAAATTTTAAGCGCTTTAAAATATAAACTGCACCCGGCAATTTTGGTCATAAATACATTATATTATAATAAAAGATTTATCGCTAACAGTATTAGCACTAAAGTCTTGTGCATTTACTAGTTTACATGCAAAAAAAAAATATTTAGTGCACATGAAGAAGATTTATCGCTATTTTGCACGGCACAGATTCCTCTGACCACTTGCAACAATCTACAATTGTAATTATTATTTTTCAGGTTTGATTTATATTTTATTACTTTCTTTTTTAATACGATGAACTTTTTTAATATTCACTAAAGTCTCCACCGTCTCCCGTGCCGAGTTGCCGTTCCTCTCTCTCTCTCTGAGAAGTTAATAAAATAATTAATATACAGTCATGGAATTATTTCCCCACTTCCTTTTTTTTAAATTTGATATACAAAACTTTACATACATGAAAGTGACAGCACATTAATTATTGTTTTTCTACTTCATTGTCCCTTAAATTTTACATCGCACAATAACCCAGCTAGTTAAGGAAGACCCCCTTTTCCCCGAAAACCATAATTAGGATTGATTTCTTCATTTTATAATTTTGTTTTTTAAAATGCAGCTAAATCTGAAAAGTTTGTGTCTTTCCCGAATCAGATTTTCTGTGTTGAAAACAGACAGGTATACCCGTCGCCGTAATGTTGCGTAACTAACTTCCTGTGAAATCCGACGAGTGGTCTTCTGTATATAATACAGCAGTGACACCTATTGTCTGATTCTCCCGCTACCGTACACACTCGGATCACCTCAGGCGACTTCTTCTACACACAGGTGTTTTACAGAGTTTTCGATTGTGTGTTCAATAATTCTGCTGATTATCAGCTGACAAATTTAAATCATTTTGGACGAATAAAATTAGCACATTAATACAGTAATTGTTAAATGAATTGGTTCATAAATACTGAACAAGAGTTCCAAATAACATTATGAATTGTCGATTATTATTATTTTTTTAATGTAAATAGAGTTAAGATTTATAAAACCTTTTTATTGGTAATTCTTAAAATAAATCCTCGGAAAATAAAAGTTAAATGCAAAAGAAATGGATTTTGGTGCATCTTGGTGAATCTATATATACGACAGTTAATATATACATGATGATTAATATGTAATTGTTGGTCCCCGATATAGTTATACTTACAAATACGATTAGTTTACATTGTATCGGTTAATTTATAGTATCGAATAAGAGTTAGAATGTTCTACTGCACCATAAACTAACGAAATGTACACATCTCAGTACGACATCAAAACCTCACCATTCAACCAAGCCAGAAACTGTAAAAAAAAATTCTTCCGATTTTATTGACAGATCAATCACCAGCACAAAAAATTAAAATCAAGATTATTACTGGCTCAAAATTTTCACAGACATTGTAAATTCACCTTTGAATAAAACTTTCAGAATACTCTCTTGCCCATATAATTATTTGATAATTGGAACCTTAAAAAGTTTGTCAAGCTACGAACGTTCGTAAGTGGTAGCGTTTCAAAACAGATAATTTTAATCGAATTGATGTCAATTTGCTCGCTTTTTGTGTTATCATATGTAAGTCTACCACATTTACGATATATCAGTGATGCATAAAAACTTAAGAAAAAATAGGAGGAATAATTAAACAGGGCAGTATTACTTTTATTGACCTGCATGTGTGCCTATTTTGAAAAGTAATAATACATCTTGATTAAAGGTCGCCCCCCCCCCCCTTCAAATTAAATATCACTTCAAAGAGTATTTTACTTAGTTTGAAAAGCATAAATTGGCGTCAAAATACATGCTAACGTTCTTTTAAAAAATTATTTATTTATCAATATTCATTTCATCACACAATACAGATTGAATGAGTAGCCGTGCATTACAAATCATGACTACAGTTACAAATTTCAGACATAGAAATCGACCTGGAGATGTTTTCTGTAAAAAAAAAAAATAAATGGGTATTTATTAAATAATTGAATATTAAGGATCAATGAATATGAACATAGGCCCGTAGCAAAAAAGAAAGAAAGAAACTATTAAAACTTACGATGTAAATTTTATAAAAAGTACATAAATAAATAAATAATTTTTTATAGTCGGGAGGAAAAGACTTTTAAATGGCTGTAATTTTCTGTAAATTTTTTTGCTACTAAACAACCCAAAAATAATTTCATGATTTTATTTTTTCTGCTGAAAAGCTTTGAAGTTTTAAATATATTTCCTTATGAATTTTTTTTAAACACACAATTCTCCATAAATTGATCATTCAATCTTTTTATACATATCATTGGGGCATATTGCAATAAAAAATATTTTTTAATGATAAATAAAATTATTCATTAAAAAATCAAATAAACCCTCTTTGAAATTAAAAAAAAAAGAGATCAATTTCACACCTCTGCAGCCTCCTCGAGAGCGAGAACAATAGGGACAGTAATTATCAGTAAATGTCAGCACTTGTCTTAAGTTTTTCAGCAGGGACAGTAAACGGGTCAGTAATTGTCTAAGTTTATCAGCACCGACTAAGTTTATCAGCACCGGCAGTAAAAAGGTCAGTAATAGTCTAAGTTTATCAGTAAGGACAGCACATTGTCAGTAATTTTCTAAGTTTGTCAGTAGAAAATGGAATGTCAGTACATTTTGGACTTAGTAGTGAAAAAAAAAACAAGAAAGGGCTTTTCAATGGTTAAGTCTTCATGATTTTAATCAAATATTCCTTTTTAATCAAAACACATGTCTTAAACATTTTTATTCCATTTCCGATTGTTTTAGAACACCTTTTTGAGTATGGCCTTTCGTATACTGACATGGCAGATCCTTTGATTTCCTGGACTTGTTTATTCTCGCTGAAAAGTGTTTTTCCAAGTTTGAAACTGAAACAAGTCAATTGGTGAACAATCTGGCGACTATTGTTGGTGTGACAAATATTAACTTTCTGGTTATACCCAAAACTCCTTTGCTCATCATGATGTGTGGGTTTGGACGCTGTCATGAATAAATTTAATGTAGTGGATTCTTGATTCTAGTTCCTTCCTCTCAGAAACCTTTCGATTTTTTTTTTTACAATATTGTGCTTTCTACACTCCTCCGGAAATTGACCTGCCTCCACGAATAAGAATTTAAACAACAAGACCAGTAATTAAAAAATGGCATTCAAAACTGTTTTGTGCTCATGCAAATCTTTGCTTTTCTCAGACCTTACCTTCTTTATTGTATTTGTTTTGAGATTTTAAAGCAATGGATACAAGTTTCATTTTATGTTTTAATTTCAGAAAAACGTGGATAACTACAGATTTTGATTTTTTTTTTTTGGTAATAATTGGTTAGATATTCTTACACGCTGTCGTTTTCATATTTTTTTTTAAATATAGGGTGACCATTACGCACTAAGCTTTTTTACAGTGAAATATTTCTTGAGAACAGAGCAAACTACTCCTAAAATTATGTCTATCAATTTTGCTATGTGTCTTAAAGGCAGTTAAACATCATTAGTGATATTTATTGAATTTTGGCAAACAGTACTTTGCTTGTTGTAAGTCTTTGTCGCCAAGAACGGTACCCATTTTTTGATGCCCATTATATCTATTTTGTTGATTGAAATCCACCTGCTCATGTGCAACGTGAATTGAAAACACAAGAAAAAGGAGTTGAATTGAATATCAATGTATTGAATGGCTTTCAAGTCACCTAAAGAAAACACCTTTCAATTTCATTCGTTATATAGTTTAAGATAAATTAGTCTGATTTACTAATAGTTGTATATTTGCCACATCGTAGTTAAAATGTTTGATAACCACGGAATCATAACTATAAATTAACCTATCCTACACGTTATATATTTGTAAGACTCCAAAGTGAGATGGTGACGCCAATGTTCGATGGTCTCGCAAAATCCCAATGGTCTGCGCCAAACCCCGATAGCTAACTGTCTTCTCGGAAGCTATTTTTAAAAGTCCCATGGTCAAGTCTGATGGTTTGTTTCCTATGAGACATGTTGCGCTAAAGTGCAATAGTCTGATACGCCAAAGTCCGATGGTGCAAAGTCAATTGAATCAGTATTCCTCTCGCATATAAAATTTTACATAATAAGCTTATTGTTTAACCCATTATAGGCATTAATTAGGGTTAGTCCTCGCACACCTCTCGACTAAGGGTTAGTTCTTGAACACTATTGGAATGATATTGTGTCTCTTCAAACCAACCCGAGAGATTTTAGGGTTGGCCTATATCCCTCAACTGATTTGGGTAGATCAGCACCCATCAAAGATATAAAAGCTGTAGCTACTTAGTTTTACGCATATTTCGACTAATTAGGGTTAGTCTCGCAACTATGTCCAAAAGATTAGGGATAATTTTTGCATTAAATATCTATTTGTATTCATTGTAAACAATCGGGACATGGCATTTGCCCATTAGTACTATGACGCTATGAACATTTATTGTTTTCTGCACCATCGGACTTTTGCGTATCAAAGCATCAGGGTTTGGCGCAGACCATCAGACTTTGGCATGATCATCGGACTTCAGACTGATCATCAGGAGTCCCATCGCACTTTTGAGTCTTACATATAATACTACAACTAAAGAAAAAAATTATTTAACTATTTTTATTTCAGAAGAAATCATATAAACTACTTATCTAGAAGCTGTCCATATGTACAAGACAAATTCATTACCATATAAGTAGAAATTTTAGAGAGACGCAAAGTTAGCGATTTGTCCTTAAGATTTGGTATTTTAATTTTAGAGAAAGCGATTTATAAGCGATTTTGGAATACTCACTTAAGAAACTATTACAACTGAAACATAATTAATTTCTAGCGATATTAAATTTTAGTGATCTCGGAACCCTCGCCAATAATGCCAAAATTAAATCCTTGCTAAAAATTCTTCTTATACTATATTTGATTTGCAGTTATTTATGAGTATTTTATCAGGTACAATGGTAACACATTGATATTTAAAGACCAAACTATTTTGAAATGGCAATGAGGTTGGATGAACTTATTGTACTTACAACGACTTTAAGTCAGAGTACAATTCAAATGGTGCTGGTGTTATTAGTTCTTCCCATTCCCTCGAACTCATTAACTGTAAAATTTTCAATGTAGCGGCTGCACGTGAAAAAAAACCTTCCAGCTTATACATAAGAAATTGAACTGGATAATGAGACTTTCGCCGATCAGGTTGTCAGTAAGCAAACACAATCATACATGTGCGTATATAACGCTTGATATCATTAGTGGCACACAGGTGATATTCGAACACAAAATGGGGAATAGGTGGAACATTCGTGTTTTCTTTCTCCTGTATTGAACGTTCAAAATATATGCGTCAGGTAATTTTTAAAGACATCGCTATTTTTTCTTGAAATTTAAAACTCATATTTTATGTAATAAATATGTAATAGATTTTCGGTTAAGGGTAAATACGGTTCTCCTCAATTAAAACTTTATAATTAATTTTGCAGCCAGTGCCTGCAAAAAAGGATGGGTTTCTTTTCAGAGAGGATGTTACTATTTTTCTACCTCTACAGCTATTCTTAAAGATGCTTTGGTAAGACAATAAGTGAATCCTCATTCTTAAAATTGAATATTTGAAGTAATCTACATTTTGAAGGGTTTTTCCACCCTCACAATTTTAGCTGTTTAAAGTACAAGAATTGCATTAATTTTCCTTTGAAATAGCTTAAATTTAGCAATTATTACAAAATAGATCGCCATATTATTTAGGATAGGAGACATAAATAAACTGAAGTTTATGTCACCATAAAAAATTGAACATTTTTTGTAAACATTATGATAAAAATAATGTAAAAACTGGTTCAAATGCATACTTATGATTCTGAAAGTTCCTATATACTTGCTACTTCTAAAATAATTTTGAATTGTGAATACCAGGGAAACTACCGGGTATTTTACATAAGAGGTACCTAAAAATGCTTGAATAAAGAAAAGAAGTTACTGCCATTGTCAACATTTTTTATAGATTTAAAAATTGATTTAAAAAAAGAAAAAAAACATTTTTTAAGTTCCTTTACTTAAAAATGTTTATAATTACACCTATTGAACAGCATTCTTATCAAAATTATTGTTCTTGTTTGCATGAAATTAAACTAATAACAGTTTTTGCAAAAACCTATGACATCATAGGAGGGTGGAAATACCTTAAGAAACCAAAGTCGCTTGTAACTCTCTGTTATTTTGATCTCAAGAGAAAAAAGGATATATAAGATACATAAAAATGATACTTGTCACATTTTCAGTAATGAAATATAAGGAGACATTGAAAAGAATTCGAGCTCAAAAGCCTTTAAAACAAGGCAAACACTGACCTCTGAAACATCAGTGTTGCATTATTTAAAAATCATTTTTTTTTTTAAAGATGGCTTGTCATAATCTTGGTGCTGATCTTTTAGAGCTTCAGACCTCTTTGGAAGAAAAGTGGATCGATATCCAGTCCCGATTAAGAGGTTTGTTGTATCTATTGTATAAGTTGAAATTTTCGCGAGATGCAAATTAAGCAATGTGTCCTTAAAAAGTGGCAGCTATTTACAGAAAAGTTATTTTACCGATTGTAAAATTCAAGGGGATATGACAAGATTATGACAAAAAAAATTTAAATCTTTGCAATTTCTAATTTAAGCGATCGCAGCACAGTCGCTAAAATTGCCAAAATTAAATTTTCAATGCAAATTCTGTTTGTATTTTGACATCTTCACAACTAAACCGTGCTTTGTCTTTTGCTTCATAGGTTATCATTTTGGCGTTTGGCTTGGTGTTAGCGATATTCAACATTAAGGGGACTTCATGTCTATTTCGAACGCAAGAAGAATTTATTATAGTAACTGGATGAAAAATGAACCGAACAACTATGGAGAAAACGAGCATTGTACAATGTACTGGGTGAGTCGTAGAGGCTGGAACGACACTCCTTAATGAATTACGTTTGTAAGAAATTAAAGTAAACTATATTCTGAAATATTGTTTTATTTTCATTGTTCCTTTTTCTATAATTTGTTCTACTGCCATACTGTTTTGATCGCTTGTTCTTTTCAGGTAAAAAGAAAGTTATAAATGTAAAATCCAAAAATATATTACTCAGAAAAAAGAAATTATATTACAAGGCAACTTTACAATGAAAAGAAGCACATGGTTTTTATTTTGCTAAATAATGTTTCATTTATTCATGGCCATTGTTTTCACAAGTTAAGCATATCTTAAATATAGGAGCCCCACTGTTTACTCCCCCTATATTGCATGTGTTTGTAAACATTTATAGTTATAGTATTTATGTACAATTGCCAATCCAAATTCATTTTGACATAAGAACTAATTTGTGGAACTGTCGTGAACCTAACTCACAGGTATTGTACAATCGCAGAATTTCAAGAAAGCGACTTCGCTCTCCATTCTCACAAAATATCTAAATATGTTGCACTTTGCCACTAATGTGACTTTATTCATATAAAATACTTGTAATTAATAATGTATTATTTAATCATGAAATCCATAAAAATATTACTAAACAACTAATTATCTGTATCAAAGATTCACAACAGAATGAAACCGAATTAGAAATATGATTAAGGTCAAGATCTAGTAAATGAAAGATGTCTACAGATTTATCAACCTTTAGAAATAAATTCCTTTATTGATGCTTTACAACTTTGGCTTGGTCAAATTAGGTGTTTCGGGGCATAATTTGTAGGTACACTAGATGAAAAACTGTATTTAAAACTGTCATATTTAATGAAAAATTAAGAAAACCAGTTATGAATATGCGAGATTTTTTTCGTATTCGGCAAAGAAAATGTTTCCAAATTGCCTACAGTCTTTCAGAAAACGGTAATTAGTATGTTCATGGCCTCTTCTTTAAATCAGTTATATAGGTATCCCGTTTACTTTTCATATGATTTCAAATTAAATGACATGAAAATACCCTATTTTCTACATAATTGCTAAAGCTGTAAAGTACGGGAAAAAGAAAGTTGAAGTTGATTATGACGTAATAATGGATTTAGAACCAAAAATTAGTCTCAAGTTATTTACTAGATTTTGACCTTGATATGTAAATCGTGATTACATAATATATGGCAAAAATAATTAAATCATATATATCAAACATTCTTGTGGTCTGAAACCGCTATGAACTTGATTGATTTATACTTTAAATTAAATTTAATCAAGTTCAGACCCAAAACACAAATGTACTTTTCACGGCGTCCTAAAAGAAACTGAAAAGTGCCGCTATCTAGACGACCGGGTCCAGATTTTTACCGCGCACGATTTTCATTTATGGTTTACTAAAAGAATCACTTGCATCTGCCTCTCCTAATTTCCAAGGATAATATAAGCGCGATTACTCTTACACGCAGACAAAAATATTTTAATTAAAACTTTAAAATTCATATATTTCTGTGACATAAAAACGTGCGCTTTGTCTTATTACTACTGATAATGTGTTAAACATATGCGGAGAAAACTGAAATATCTTTTTGTCTTGAAAATACTAAATAATATCTCTAATGCAAATGTTTTTACAAAAACCATTTTGATTGACTTCAGAGAGCGATCTTTGTTTCAGCCGTTGCGAGTATCAAATTAGAAGATAGTTAATACCCAGTGCAATAAAAGAAGCAAAAACAGTTTCTGGTAAAACTTGTCGAGATTTCTTTTTTTGGGGGGGGGGGGGGGGGTAGCTTGAACCAATATCATGTCAATAAAGACTTACTTTTTTTTATATGTCATGAAAACCTACCTATCATTTTCTCAAATGATGCAACCTATTCTCGTATAAGCTGATTATTCAATGATATGAAGAGTCTTTTACAATATCAACATTTTACGATTTTTTTTTATAGTGCATTCGATCCAAACACTTCATTACGCAGAAACTAGTTCATGAATAGTTTAACTACACGCGTTCTTATTTGATGAAAAAGTAAAATATCTTATTTTTGAAAGCTTAAGATTGTTATAAGCCACTTTCCATTAAACCATATATTATCGTGGAGTGTTAATTTGGTTTCATTTATTCACTTTACAAAGAGCCTCTCCAAGCAAAATTTGGGCAATGGACTATCTTCCACTTTAGATATAAAAACAATCACTAAATGACTTTTAGATTATAGATCAACACATTTAATCTCTATACCAAATGCTCTAATACATGAATAAACAAACATATGTTAAATAAAATCAAGGATAACAAACAATATTATCCTTTGATATTTTATAATTTCCTATTTTTGTTTGTCAATAAATTAAATCTATAATTGCTGTATTAAAAAAATTATATATTAGAGCATTTGGTGTAGAGATTAAATTTCTGTGACGTCAGCTGATGGCAAACTGGCCTTAGGACAAAATTCGAAGTTTGCTTGAATTTTAGTTGTTAGCATTATCAACGCGTTGGATTTAAACTTTAGGAAAAAATGTATAGCGAAAAATATCATATTTGAACCAAATGCTACACGCAAACCGTTAGGCATATCCAATTTATGTGTTAAATTCAAGCCTGAATAGAGGAGGGGTAAAATGGCCTTGAACACATTGTGTATTTATATATAGAGGGGGTAGAATTTTTCGATATATGGCTTGTTTAGCGACTTATTGATAAAAATTTAGGTGCCTGTGTTGGAACGCAGTCAGTGCGCGATATATTTTGATCGCAGTTTTTGTTGCAAAACAATGATTCGCTTTTTCTATTGTGACGTAAAATTCTGTCAGATTACATAAGGGGGGTGCTTGGAACAGCTCATTTTATACAGGTGACATCATTTTGTAGACATGTACGTGTTTTTCTTAAGTTTTTAAAAAATATTTAAATATTTTTGCAGATGGCTTATTTACTTACTTAATATATATCATATAAGTAGTATCGTTTATTACAATGTTAAGAATGTATGTTGTTTGATATTATTTATCGTAATCATAAGTATTAATAAACGGTGGTTTTATATGATAAAAGTTGGAAACCGGATTTTGTCTGTCTCTGCATGTATTTTATACAGGTTGGGAAATCAGAGCCACTCCCCCACACATGTGAGCTGCTTTAGTGTGGAAAGGCCCTCAGATATTGATGATGTATTCCACTTGGTATGTCTTCTACTTGCATGACCAAAGCTCTCGAGTTTGGTCGACCCAATGTCATTCAGGAATCTGCGATCCTCAAACTTTAGTGGTGGAGGAAGAGAAGGGTTTATATTAGGCTGGAGTCCATAATCAGGATGACCCAGTTATGGTAATGATAGCATTACGTGATAGAATCACTGACATATTTTCAGATGGATGGATCTTATTTGTCATTTATCAGTTACAATTTATTTTAATAGTGATGAGTTTCATATATTTAATATATTTTCCAGAATAGTATTTTCTCCTTCATTTTTCCTTTAATATATATATATAAGTTGCCGCTTGCTGCAAAAATTGTTCATACATCTTATTTAAGTAAATATGATATGCTTGTTTTAAAAAAAAAAGTACTGAAACCAAATTAATATTTTCTTCTTCTTTGTAAATTCTGATTCCCCAAAATATTATCAATTCTGTATTTAAAAGTAACAGCATGTAAAGATTGCTAATTTATTTCTTCTTTTTCTTTAATCATAATTCAATATAGTTGATGTTGATAAAAAAGGCTGCAACTAATTTTTTGGTTTTTTGCACACAAAATGAAACTTATGTCCACAAGGATAATCATGCCATCCTTTGTGTCCAGTAACGAGAGCAACACAATGCTCTGTGTTCCCTTTGCCAGGCTGTCCTTTATCCCAGTGGCTGTAGGCTTCCTGAACACTTTTTCCGTTAGAAATATAAACGAAATTATCGTTCTGAAGCAGATCCGTGACGCCTATCCAAATGGTTTGAATGCCTGAAATAAAAAAAAGCTTGTTTTAAAAAACTACAGAAACCAAATTTATCTTCTCTTCTTCTTTGTAAATTCCGATTTCCCAAAATATTATCAATTCTGTATTCAAACGTAACAGCATGTAAAGATCTAATGCTACTTCATTTTTCATACCAATTATTACATGATTCTTTCTTCCTTAGGCTATTAAATTAAAAACTTTATTTTAAAACAGCTTCCGATGCTTAATTACTAATTGATTGATTGTATATGGTTTTACATCCCTCTCGAGAATTTTTTTTACACATATAGTTAGAAATATAAACCCCACCACAGATTGCCGGTTTTTAATGCCTGAGCACAAAGGCAAATTTTGTCCTGATTGTACATACAGCACTCAGGACCAAACTTTATTTTAGCAGGGAGCTATATTACTGATTGATTGATTGTATATTGTTTATCATCTCTCTCGAGCATATATAGAGACCCACCACTTGCCGGTGGACAGCTGGTCCTATACCTCGGACCATTGAGCAGGGAGGTCTCATCCGAAGTCCTACAGTGGGATTCGAACCTGCGACATACGAATTGACTCTTTACTCCGCGAGTCTAGAGCAGACACTCTAACCCGTGTGCCACGCGGGGACCCAATGATAAATTAAGACTAGATGTGATTTTTTTTACAGTAGAACAAAGACAAGAGCATAACTCAGTTAATCAATCGCACTTTTATAGATAGCCTGAATTACATCTGGAGGCTACGAGGTATTTCAGTGACAGACGCTTGGAATTTAACTGGAGAGGGCAATTTATTGCAGCAGCCAGAAAAATATGTGGTGACCACCAGATATGATTTAAAAATATCATCCACAGGCTTCTTACATACATGTACATGTTGTAACGTTACAAGTTATACTATAAAATAAAATTGTGTAAATACCTCTAACCACACTTTGAAGAAGCACCCATCTTTCCTCTGCAATTGTATTTGGTTCAACTAGAACTGAACTAACTCCATAGCAACTGGGCTGTAAAGGTAATTTAAATTTCAACAAATGTGAACTAATAATACAAGTCTTTTGTAACATGAATTTGATCAAGTTCTTACTCTGACTTTTTAACATTTCATAAAATCTGCAATTAGCAACGGAACATGATTGTAACAAAATCGAAATCTAAGTGATTTTGCAAAAGACACATTAGCAACGTTTTATCCCAAAATTTCTTGTCTTGATAAATGCTCTTGATTATTTCTCATTAGTTAATTCCTTACGAGGCATTTTCGCTATAACTCCACATCATGCGATTTCAAAATTTTTATTTAGCAGTATGATACATCTACAAAACATGTACACTGAGATTGAATCTCATATTTAAAACATTACATATAAACCACCTTTCAAAGCTTATGTGCAAGATTTTAATGAGATTGCAATTCACTGCTAGAGTAGGAAAATATACATTCATGAAATGTCACGTAATCTGTATCCTGAAGTAAACAATAAGGTATCAACAAGTGTAATTTTCATTCAGATTCTATAGAGCTGAGAAAGAAAACATGTTCAAAAGATAAGTGATGATTTTAATTACATTCTGATTTCTGAACCAGTTTCTAAACATATTTTAAAAATCCAAACACGTAAACATTTGAAATGGGAAAATTCTTTTTCTTCTCAAAAGGACTATATAAAAAAAACTATTCCTGGTATCTTGCAGAAATGCCTGGTAAGGTACCTCAATTTTTTTTCAACCAATTACTAGCAGCCGTTCAGTTCCCTAATTGACGATCAACACGAGTTCCAAACAAGGCACATAGGAATACATACATAAAGTATAAAAGGAAACTCGGAACTAAATTTCAATCAGTTACTAGCAGCCGTTCAGTTCTTAATTGACTTGGGTCTTCAGAGCAAGTGTATGTGGAGGAGGCGCTTACTTTCCTCCCACTTCAAATAAACAGAAAAATTGTAATTAATGTTAATATATTTATAGAATTAATACAAGAACTCACAACTGCATCATTGAAGGTTCCTATTGCCTTCGAAAAGTAGTAACATTGGTCACCATATGGAACCCATCCAGCCTCACAAACTGCAAATAGTACGTAATATAGTGAAGTGAATGATAAAAAGCTTAAACTGCTTCAACACAATACATATTATGACAAGAGAGTTATTATATATTGCAAACAACAAAGTATTATGCATAAAATTATGGAATCTATAGGTAATGAATATTTTTTGCACCAGCAAAATATCAACATTGACCGAGGCGAAGATAACCAGATTACAATTATAACGTCATTGTTTTCTTTTTGCTTTGTTTTTAAACAACATTAAATATTAAAAACATTCTCCTGCAGTGGACTTGCTTAACAATTTAGAACTGGCGTCGGCTTTTGCAACCTATGTTTTGAACATTCTTTGAGATTTGATGATGACTTAACCATACTGCCGCATGTGCGCTGACACTCCGGTGATTACAGTAAAAACTAGAGGTACTCTGAGCAATGAGCTCACTAAATGATACCCCCCGCCTCCCATATGGTTATAACTGATGACAAAGTCCATGATTTACCATGGCCGGGAAACCCAAAATATGTGTCAGATCAAAAAGTAAAATAGGAGGTGCACAATGGCAATATGTAATAAAGATTTTGTGAAAGTTTCATTAAATTACACTCAGTGGTATGAGGAGTTGCGGATTAGAGATAGGTACCCTAAAGCGTAAAAGACGGACGGACGGACGGAATTAACGATTACTATATACCCTCCCGCTTTTCAAGCGGGGGGTATAATAATGTTAAAACGCAAATATCAGTAAAAGAAATTAATAGGTTAAAAAAGCTTACCTTGTTTAGAGTTTGTGAGGGTTCACAAGCCGAATACTATACCTATCGAGAATAGCAATTTTGTTTGCATAGTGACCAAAACGTGCTGTTTGAATGTATGCAGTAATATCTGATTTGAGAAAATGGTGGGTGAATGTATTGCTTTTAAAAGTAAATGTTACTCATATTTTTTTCGAAAAATGTCATAAATAGTATCCTAACAAGAGCTGTTTATACAGTCTAACAATACTACTCTTTATGCAATACAAACACATCCTTTAAAAACAAGTACTATGGTACATTTATGTCACCAATGTGGACAGGAAAACTGCCTGATAGTTTAATCGTTACTTTTTCCCTATATTAATTCAACACATTTTCTAGACCCTAGAAAAATAATGCTGAATTAAAAATAACAAAGCGAAATACACAGCACTTACTTAAAAGTTAAATTTTCCGCTTTCGTGCATTACCCGTCATGGTAAATTGGTGGACAAATCTTTATAGTTAAAACGATACATGTATTAAGGCACACTTGAATTGCTCAATCAATGTATATTTTCTTCTGATAGACAGATAAGCAAGTCCTTTTTTACTGAGTGATTAATGGTTGACAATAATGATATTCTTTTTTATCAAGTTGAGTGTAATGCCATAATTACAAGTAAAATCTTTGAAAAAAAAGTACATGTAAAATGATTTTTTTTTGTCTGAAAATAACATAGCGATACATTAGAAAGTAAAGTGTTTAAACCAAAAAGTACTGTAACATCTGCTTTGTCAGTGTTATGTTAACTGTGAGAAATGTTTCTGAAGTAATGCAGCAATTAAATGTCACTATTCCACTATATTTTCAGTTTTTGATGTATGTATACACTACACAGCACAAAGAAATATTGGCAATTTTCAATAAGAAAATACAGTTTGTCAGTATGTCGATTGTTTTGCGTGCTTTAACATATTGGACACGTATAAATTTGCTATTTACAACATATGGAGAACGAATAGATTTTCTCCTCATGCATACGTTTTTGATTAAATTCTGCTTCATATAAATTCAAAAATAAGTCCGCTTATAACAGGGCACAACTGATACCCATGGGAATTCCAATAGATTGCTGATCTACTTATAACGATGTGCCATTGTATTCATGAGAATTCCTTCCAAGAGATTTCTGGAAGGCCTGGTCTACAAAAATCCATGCATATTGTCTATCAAAAACTCAAGCATTTCTATATGAACATCAGAGTACTTGTGTGTACAATCATACTATTTTTTTTAAC
This sequence comes from Saccostrea cuccullata, assembly GCF_032062105.1. Taxonomy (NCBI): domain Eukaryota; kingdom Metazoa; phylum Mollusca; class Bivalvia; order Ostreida; family Ostreidae; genus Saccostrea; species Saccostrea cuccullata. Next base: position 1,549 of record NW_026926595.1, on the reverse strand, counting down.
AAAACATTCTGTACATGAGCAGTGACGATGTTCGTAAAAAAAAAACAGGTGTAAGTGATGTTGAAAAGTTGTTATCATTGATAATTTGATATTAATGAAATTGAATGATTTCAAATTTCCAAAAGGTTCCTTGGAGTTTTTCATTATCCACGTCTGATTTACACCTCTTCTCAAATATATTGTTGCACAGTTCTTCCTTCTCCTTCACTGCTATCAATATTTTAGTGAGAAGTAAAGAAACTTGTCAGAACATAAACTGGAACCTGTAATGAACTTTGTTTGTAAGGATTTCTAATGGAATCTCGGAATCCAATATAGGCATAATAATTTAAATTCATTTAGATCTGTACATATCATTTATTTCCTTAAGTATGATTGCAATATTAGCACATTTATATATAGTTGCATTTTCAAAATATTCAAAACTGAAAAAAAAACTAAATAATACCACATTTGAGTTCCAATCAAGTACCATGCGAGATAATCATGGCGAGTTATGAGGGGAGGGGGCTACGGGGTTGTAACCTACTCTTGAAATGTGCTAGCCTATACAAAATCCCCTTCTGGTCATGAACGTCTTTCCTATTTACAAAAAAAAATTTTGCTTTTAAATTTCGCATCACAAACAGGAAAGGATTTCTTGGGTAAAATTAGTTTTCTTCTTTCATCGAAAATTTTCCTTATATAGACACTGTTTAATGCATGTAAACTATACATGAACATGCATCTATAATGATCAAGCAAGGAGAGTATCCTCCAAGTTTTCTAACACAATCGTAAGACGCTATTGGTATCATGACCTCGAGATCAAGATCTTTTGGTCTTGTCTGTCTTTCTGTTCTACAGTCACTCGGCCACTAAATTTTACTTTACTTCAACTCTTTACAACTTAATGAACTGTTATGCAACATACACTTAATGTTCACGTCATAGAAATAGAATTTTTCAATTTTACCTTTAAGCATGGTACACGTTTTTCTAAAGTTTAGCGTAAATGATATTATGACGTTATATCTTAAAACAAAAATAACTTTTCTTATTTATGAGATTATAATGGAGGTATGGCAAGGTTATGACAACAAAAACACAATTAAAATTTTGCAATGTTCAAATTTAGCGATCTCAACACAGTTGCTAATATTGCCAAAATTAAATCCTCGCTACAAAGTCTGTTTATATTGTATTTTGACATCTTCAAAACGAAACCATGCTTTGTCAATTGCTTCATAGGTTATCATTTTGGCGTATGGCATGGTGTTAGCGATATTCAACGTGAAAGAGACTTCGTGTCTATTTCGAGCGCAAGAAGAATTTATTATAGTAACTGGATGAAAAATGAACCTAACAACTATGGAGGAAACGAGCATTGTACAATGTACTGGGTGAGTCGTAGAGGCTGGAACGACAATCCTTGTACACCGAAAATAAATTACGTTTGTAAGAAATGAAAGGAAACTATATTCTGAAATATTGTTTTATTTTCATTGTTCCTTTTTCTAAAACTAGTTCTACAGCCATACTGTATTTGATCGTTTGTTCTTTTCAGGTA